>NC_081575.1:41375136-41383450 GCF_022355385.1 Mustela nigripes
ACCTTCCTTCCTTCCTTCCTTCCTTCCTTCCTTCCTTCCTTCCTTCCTTCCTTCCCCTCCTCTCTCTCTTTCTTTCTTTCTCTCTCTTTCTTGTCTCTCTCTCCCTTCCCTCCTTCCTTCCCTCCCTTCCTCCCTTCCTTCCTCCCTTCCTTCCTTCCTTCCATCTTTTTGGGAGACAGAGTAATATTGTGAGTTTTGGAGTCAGAGGAACCTGAGTTAAACCTTGATTCTACCACTCGCTGGCTGTGGGAACATTGGCAAAACACTGCCTGAATATCATGGAATAGGTATAATGTTATGGAAATAATCTCTATCAAGAAGTTGGCACTGGAATGTAAATCAATGCAACTTTTCTCAGGCAAGACATCTGACGGCTTAGATTAGCCAAGAATTAAAGTTTGAGTATACCACTGAACAATAAAGCCCAATTGCTAAGGTGCTGGTTAAAAAAAAAGGAATGTTAAACGGAGAGTGGAGGAAAGAAGCCATAAATACTAAATATGACTTCAAGAGCAGTTACAAAAATTTCTTCTTTGCAGATAGGCTGTTTCTTCCTGGTCATGGACTTATTCCTATATATTTCAGTTAGTATTCATTCTCTATCTTCTCAAACTGTATATAAACTATGAGTACAGTGGTCAAAATTAGTTTATAGGCTGAAGAATATTGAATCATAGTCACAATGAATCTAGAGGACCTATAAGTATTACACGCAGATCTTGTAACTGGAGTTCAGTGAAGTGACTAAATAGATGTTGGGAAGTGACAAAATTTGTTGTGGGTTATACATGAAATAATTCTGTTCTTTTAAGCAGGAACATTTTTGGAAGAAAGTATATGGGAAGAAGGATATGTAGATGTTGGACAGCCGTAAGCATGGATCCTAATAGATATGTATTATTTTTTGGCAAGCCAGCATCAAATATACCCTTCCTGATTGTGCTCCAATTTTCTTTTAAACAACTACCCTTGCCCTTTATATTAAGTCCTATTTAAATCAATGGCATTGCTCTGTTTTAAACAAAGCAGGTACATCCTGACCTAAGCTAGAATCATCTAATGCTCTGTGGCTAGATTTTGAATCTTATTTATATAGGGACAAAAACACCAAAGTCTGAAGCCTAGGCAAACATGGTGTTGACATCTAAATCAAGCCAGTTGTTTTACATCCCCATTTTTGGTCATTCCTAGCCCAGTTTTCTAGTTTCCTGTTGGTTCTGTGAACCTTTAATATCATTATAACAAACTTACTTTTGTTTAAGTTTGCCTGAGTTGTTTTCTTTTTTTGTTTAACTTTCATAGAATTTTAGTAGAAAGGACATATATAATAAACCAATGATGTACATGGATACTAACATGAGAGCATGTGTTTAAATTCTGGTCCCTTCACTTTCTTAAACTCTTTGAGCCTCAGTTTCACTATTTGTGGATAGAAGGTGATAAAAATGGCACACATAGAGTTATTGTATGGTAAGTGCCCAATAAATGTTAACTTTTACTATTATGAAACTGACTAAATTTTCTTAAATTAAGTATTCCTACTCTTTCATCTTTCACTACTATGTTATAATGAGAATTCCCCTGTTGCACAGGAAACTCCTAGGCACGAGATTTTGTTGTGCTGATTGGAATAATGAGTAGGGCTGCAGAACAAAGGACCCTAAAGAGGTTAGCTCAGTTTACATCAGAAAGGGCCAGGAGCTACTTCGAGGTAAAGGTAAATATTTCAAATTGATTTTCAATTATTTTTGGCTATTGGCCTGGAGTCTCTTGTATGTCACCCTTGGGGTATAACTGACCAGAGACAACAAGCTCTACTTTGCATTCATTAAAATAAATTAAGTATGTGGTGATGTAGAGGGGAGTTTTCCCTTGATCTGTTACTGAGAGATTCAACTAAAGTATTCAGTCTTGCCCCATTGCTCAGTAATTTCTTTTCTAGGGCAATGTTGCTTAATACTTCCTTTATCTGTGCTCATTTCCTTATCTATTGTTTTCTATAATCCGATCTTCTTCAACAGCACACATTTAGTTAAACTTTGACCCGAATATTTCCTATGGTTCCCTGTTGGCCTCCTTCAGAGTTCTAAAGCAGTTGTCTGCACTATTTAACTAGTGTTTGCTTTGAAAACACTGAGGACCTTTAAACTCTCTCCATTAAACACTTTATTTTTTGCCATCTGGCAGGAACAAGTCTTGCTACAGACAGGGTTCAAATGCCTCTTTCCCTGGGGCTAGAGCAGGACTACCTAAGAAAAAATCTCTGCTTTTAATAAAATAATTTAACTGTTCAAGGGACATCATTTCCTATTGCTTGTCCAATTTAAGTTCCCAGAATTTGCTAATTCTGTGGGAGCCTGGATTTATGTAGCCACACATCTTTCTCTTTCTAGGAATGCAGCCCTTTTACTCCTCAAAAATGCTGTATCTGTAAGGAGGGGATCTGAAAACTGCATTTTGATATGCGGGCATACATACAAAGCATTTTGTAGTAATTGGCCCTCAGTAGTGGAGGGTAGAGGTGTGAATATTGGGTATTTTAGTTTTTATTTCATTTTTTTAAACAAGGAACATGTGGCACTCTTGCAATTATATATTGTTAAAATCTATATAGATCCTTCCTCCTAAAGTCACTTTCTTAAGAAGTCTATAAGTAGGGGGGGCACCTGGGTGGCTCAGTGGGTTGGAGCCTCTGCCTTCAGCTCAGGCTCAGGTCATGATCCTGGGGTTCTGGGATCGAGCCCCACATTAGGCTCTCTGCTCGATGGGGATCCTGCTTCCCTTCCTCTCTCTCTGCCTGCCTTTCTGTCTGCTTGTGGTCTTGTCAAATAAATGGGTAAAATCTTTTAAAAAAAAAGAAGTCTATAAATAATAATAATGAAAATTTTAAAAATAATAATAATAAATAGTTGTCTTTATATCTAGGTATTTTATACAGCTCAAATCCATTGGTCAATCAAGATATTCATTTTCTTGCATATGTCCTTCACTTTCTTACTCTTCTTTCATTTTGTCACACTTACTTGGGAAACGGCAACCTTGATTAAATCCAACATTCTTTTGTGCTTGCACCTGAGACTCTGACCATGACTGAAAAAAAATATGCGCAATAATGAATTAATGACCACATACTTGAAGTACATTTTTTAAATTTTTTATTTAAATTCCAGTTAGTTAACATATAACATAATATTAGTTTCAACTATACCATATAGTGATTGTACACTTCCATACATCACCCACTGCTCCTCACAAGTGTATTCCTTGATCCCATGACCTATTTAACCCATCCCTTCCCACCTCCCCTCTTGTAATCATCAGTTTGTTCTGTATAGTTGAGAGTATGTTTCTTGGTTTGCCCCCTTTCCTCTCTTTTTTCCCTTTGCTTATTTGTTTCTTGAAGTTTCACATACGAGTGAAATCATACGGTATGTATCTTCCTCTGACTGACTTATTTTGCTTAGCATAAAGTACATTTTTATCAACTATCTTAATTGTTTTAAATTCATTAAATGTCTCATCTACCCAGTTAACTATTTTCATAGGTTCTCCCTCAAACCTCCAATACCATCTACCCCATCCTCTCTCTCAGCTGATGACTTTGCTTCCTATACTGCAAAGAAATTGAAACAATTAAAGGGGGGGATTTCCACATACTCTTATCACTAATTCTATTCACTTAGCAACATCTATATCCATATAATCTAACTTATTGCTTAATGCAAAGCTGATTCCTCACTCTTCTCAAAAGCCAAGCTTTATTTTTTTACACTAGATCACATGTCCTTTTGACTACTTTTGCTTAAGCTCCAGTGATTCTTCCTTCTTTCTCCTATAAAATTATCTTATTTCTTGCTCTTTAGTAGATGATTCTAATAAAGATAAAAATTTACCATTATTTCTTTCGTCATAAAAAAAGTTCCTTGATCTCACATTTCTGTGAACTGGCACCACATTCTTTTATTCAACTGCACAGTAGAACTTAAAAATTTATTAATACTTGATGTCTCCAGTTCCTCTTACTCCATTTCCTTTTCTCTTTCTTCTGCTCTCTTTTTCTCCCTCACTCATGTCTGTGCACACACACTCAGTTTTACTACAATTTTCATACCATGAAATAATTATTTTTAAAGTGCACAATTCGATGAGGTTTCACAAATGCATACACCCTTGAAATCCATCCTCTATCCAAAAAGCTTCCTTATGTCCTTTTGCAATCAATTTCCACCTCAAACAATCATTATTTTAAATTCTGTAACAATAGGTTAGTTTAATCTGTTCTTAAATTAAATGTAAATGTACTCAATAGTCCACAGAAAGTCCTCAACATAAAGGGTTTCATTTCCCCTGCACCCCATGAAACTATTCAAACAGGCCACAGGTTAGTTTAAGGATACTGTTTTTTACACCCCTTCATTTATATATATTTTATTTTTGGGGTAGTTGTCTGTCTGACTGTTAGATTATAAGCGTCTGTACTGGATGAGAATTTATTTACTTTGTTCCACCAGACCTCACATACAAAGTAGATGCTCAATACATTCTGGTTCGGTTTAATAATTTGATTCACAAATTGTGTTTGAATAATAGGTTATGGAATCATTACAGGTTATAAGAATGAAAAATAAAGTGATGGTTTGCCTCTGACATTTTTGAGGAGCATGCCAAGAACTTTGAAATGTATTAAAGTAGGGTATAATTATGTTATTTCAGAAGAAAGAGTGTGTAGGCCTAGACTATCATGAAAGTACTGAATTTGTTTATTCCCTATATACTATTCAGCAAAAAGTTTTGCCTATGGGAATAATAGATACCATTATCTTACTAGTAGGAATGGACATTTAGAGTTTGCAATAATAGAATGCAATTGCATGAAAATATGTTGAAAATAAACTAAGAATGAATTATTTCTAAGTTTGGTTAGTTGCAGAGGCATTCAGTATAATAATATAATATAACATAGCATAATAATATATTTTAACATTTATACAGGGTTTTTAAAGTACTGTATTTTATCCTGAGTGATATTTTTAACAGCTTTTAGCATCTCTAATAATGCTGTCTCTCTCATTCCTGTTATTGGTAATTTTTATTTTCGTTCTTTCATTCCTGATCAGTCTGATTATAGGTAACTCAAAGAGCTGGATTTTGTTTTTATTGACTTCTTTCTACTCTTTCTTGGTTATTTATTTCTTTGTTTTCTACTCTTTATTTCTTTCTTCTGCTTAATTTGGGTTTAATTTTCTCTTACTCTTCTAGTTTCTTAAGCTAGAAGTTGAGGTCATTGATATGAGATCATATGCTCTGTGAAAGGCAAGACAGTAAGTATTTTAGGACTTGTAGACCATATGTTCTCTGTTACAACTTCTCAGCTCTGCCACTACAGTGAAAATATGGCCATAGACAATATGTGAATGAATGTATCCAGCTATATTTCAATTAAATTTCATTTATGGAATCAGAGGGAAAGCTGGATTTGCCTATGGGCTGTAGTTTGCTGACTGCTAGTCTATAGTTTCTGTTGAGAAGATGATCATTTACATTCCTCTTAAGTTAGAGTTGAAGGTAGCCAAAGCTAGAACTTTAGATTGGGTTCATTTGTGAAGAGCTCAACTCCCAATCTCTTGCATGACTGCCACTATTTTGATTTTGCAACTATTTGATTTCTGAGGAGTTTAGGCTATAGTTTCCAATATTTTTGGTTTACATTTGGATTAGAGTTTGCACAACCCAAAAATTCAGGCACTGTTGGAACATTATTATTTCAACATTCCTTTTGTCTAGCAGCTTTTCCAGTAAAATCATTTAGACAAGCACTTGGGATGTGTTTGTGAAATGAAGTGTTGGACCATCCAGATTTTTGTTTTGTTTTGTTTTGTTTTGTGTTGCTTTGTTTTTGAGACTCATCCCTCTGCTCCCCCAAGAAGGGTTCATTATTTTCTATAATTCAGTAGATCTAGTCTTTCTGTGACCTCCTTTGTTAGTTCCATGAGAACAAAGATATTTCCTATTTTTCTGTTACCCTAAAAAGAAACAGAAGTTCCATTCTCTTTGCAACCCACTCCAAACTTTTTCTTTTACAGTTTACCAAAACTACTCTCATAAAGGCCACTATCTCTGGGTTGCTAAATCTTATTAAATGCTTAATCTTCATATTAATTTCCCTAGCAGCTGCATTTGAGACAATTGATTACACATTCTTTTTGATAAACATTTTTCTTTGATTTCCAGGAAATGTGATTCTCATGATTGTTCTTTAAGGTATTGTTAGCTCCTTCTCGCTGCCCTTTCTACTTTCTCCTGTTTTCCCTAATCTCTTAACATTGACACTCCCCAGGGTTCAGTCCTTATCTTTCTTCTCTATCTATACCCATTCGTTCTGAAAGGAAGGAGACTGAAACAGAGTGAAAGTTATGTAGAGCTTTATTCTATGCCAAGTATTAGAAGTCAGACTGATTGGCCAGGGCATCTCCAAAGAGAGCAACCACCACCAGCTTACAGGCTCAAGAATCAACTGACTGATAGGTCAGAGCTGTCTCCGAAGAGAGCGACCCCTCCCAATCTTACATGCTACCTTTTATTGAGTAAAACTGCAAAGCATATCTTGGTATCTCAACCTACAGGGTCTGTGTGTCTCTTGCTGATTGGCTAGATCCATCTGGTCTGGTTACTTGTCATTTAAGATTACCCCATATCAGGAACTGTTACAAACAGTACTTTTTGGGAAAGCTTAGTCAGTTAACATATTCAGTGTGAATAATAACATGGTCGTCCTTCCCAAGATGGAGTCATTATGGTTTGGGCAAGACCGTCTCACTGTTACAAACAGTACTTCGTACTGATTAGATGTTTCTCTCTGGTCTGACTCATCCTTGTATTCTGGGCTCTGTTATCAGGAACTAGCCGACTACATTTTACTGGTTTCCAGGAATTGCCTTTAAGTAAGTTTCTCAGGGGTGGGGGCGGGGAGGGTCAATTTAAATTTATTGCACAAACAACAAAATGGCTATTAAACCGAGATGGAGTCATTCTGGCTAAATAGGTCCTTACAATTCCCTTGATTATATTCAATCTTGTAGCTTTAAATAACATTCATATGCTGAAGACAATTAAATTTATATCTTCACCCTATATTTCTCCCAAACTCCAGGTTTGTAAATCCATCTGCCTCCTTGGTATATGTGCTTGAATGTGAATATCTATATCTATATGAATATCTATACATATGAATATATATATGTGAATATCTATATCTATCTATAGATAGATATAGATATATAGATAGATATAGATATCTATAGATATAGATAGAACTAGATATCTATATAGATCTAGATATCTAGATCTATCTAGATATATCTATAGATCTAGATATCTAGCTAGATATCTCTATAGATCTATAGAGATAGATCTAGATATCTATAGATCTAGATATCTAGATAGATATCTCTATAGATCTATCTCTAGATATAGATATCTAGATCTATAGATATAGAGATATCTAGCTAGATATCTAGATCTATAGATATATCTAGATATCTATAGATATAGACATAGATATCTATAGATATAGATAGATACAGATATAGATATTCACATTCAAGCACATATACCAAGGAGGCAGTTAGATTTACAAATATATATAAATCTATATATGAATATGAATATAGATGAATATATATATTCAGCTCAAGTTAACCCTCTTAATCTACCTGATATCAGCTCCACCCAGAGACTTCCTCATCTCAGTTAATAGAAACTCCATCTGCAATTAGATCATTTTCTTACACCACACACAAAAATAAACTCAAAATGAATTAATGACCTAAAACCATAAAAATCCTAGAAGAGAGCACAGGCAGTAATGTCTCTGACATGAGCCACAGCAAAATTTTTCTGGCTATATCTTCAGAGGACAGGGAAATAAAAGCAAAAATAAACTATTGGGAGTACATCAAAATAAAAATCTTCTGCACAACAAAGGAAACAATAAACTAAATTAAAAGGCAGCCTACTGAATGGGAGAAGATATTTTCAAATGACATATCCAATAAGGAGTTAGCATCCAAAAAATATAAACAACCTATACAACTCGACACCCCCAAAATAATCTAATTTAAAAATGGAGAGAAGGGGATTCGAGTCAAGATGGCGGAGAAGTAGCAAGCTGAGACTGCTTCAGCTAGCCGGAGATCAGCTAGATAGCTTATCTAAAGATTGCAAACACCTGAAAATCCATCGGCAGATCGAAGAGAAGAAGAACAGCAATTCTGGAAACAGAAAATCAACCACTTTCTGAAAGGTAGGACCGGCT
>NC_081575.1:41388450-41416302 GCF_022355385.1 Mustela nigripes
AAATATATGTTTATAAAAAATAAAAAATTTAAAAAAATAAAAAAAAAATAAAAAAAAATAAAAATGGAGAGAAAAAAATGAATAGACATTTCTCCAAAGAAGACATTCAGATGACATATGAAAAGATGGTCAACATCACTCATCATCAGGGAAATACAAATCAAAACTAGAATGAGATATCACCTCACACCTGTCAGAATGGAAAAAAACAAACAAGAAACAAGTTTTGGCAAGGATGTGGAGAAAAAAAAGTTCCCTCTTGTACTATCGGTGGGAATGCAAGCTGGTGCAACCACTGTTGAGGTTTCTCAAAGCATTGAAAGTAGAACTCTCCTACAATCCTATAATCACACTGCTGGGTATTTATCCAAAGAATACAAAAACACTAATTAAAAGGGATACATGCACTTCTATATTTAATGCAGAATTATTTATTATAGCCAAATTATGGAAGCAACCTAAGTATGATCCATTAGATAAGTGGATGTGTATATATATACACACACATACAAAGAAATTAGATAAGTGGTCCACAGTGATTGCCCCAGTTAACCACTTTTCTCCACCTACACTCGCCCAAAGAAACTTTCTCTTCCTGGGTTACTGTATTAGCCTCCTAACCAAATCCTCTCTTTCTTCCTTTACCCAGTTCTCCTTCACCACACATAAAATTTATTTTCAAAACAGTTTGCAGAGGATTTTTTATAGAACAAATTATATTATGTAGCTATTCTTCTCAAAAATCCTCCAGCAGATTCATATTTCACTCAGAAATAAAGGTGTTTATCTATAGAAGTCTTCATGTTCTGTCTGTTCTACCTGACCTCCTCTCCTAATATTATCCTCCTTTAATCTATTTAATCATCCACATAGTCCTCCTTGCTGTTCCTCAAATATGCTAAGTATACTATTACTTTAGGATCATTTTTCGACTCTTTCCTCTGCATGGAATGTTTTCCCCCAGATTTTTGTTTGACTAAGGCTTTCATTTCTTTCAAATCTTTGCTCATAAATCAGTTTCTCAATGAGACCTAACATGTCAAAACTATTTAACATTGAAAACTGCTTTTAAAAAGAAATTTAAACCTTATTTTATTTTGAAATATAACACACATACAAAGAATTGCATAGCACAAAAACAACAGTCCAATGAGCTATCACAAAACAAATATCCACATAACCACCATCCAAGACAAGAACTAGATCTTTGCTCACACCTACCTGCCTCCTCCCCCTGATCACTCCTCTGTCCTCCAAAACAGTAGTCTCTAATTTTTTATGGTAATAACGCTCTTGTATTCCTTAAAAATTTTTTTTGAAAATTTCTAAAATTTAGCTTCAATTAGCCAAGTACATCATTAGTTTTTGATATAATGTCCAATGATTCACTAGTTGATTATATCACCCAGTCCTCATCAGATCACATGCCCTCCTTAATGCCCATCCCCCAGTTACCCCATCCCCCCCCACATCCCTTTCTGCAACCCTCAATTTGTTTCCCAGTGTCAAAAGTCTCATATGGTTTGTCTCCCTCTCTGATTTCTTCTCATTCAGTTCCCCCCATCCCTACTGTCCTCTGCACTATTCTTTATGTTCCACATATGATTGAAACCATATGATAATTGTGTTTTTGTGATTAATTTATTTCACTTAGCATAATACCCTCCAGTTCCATCCATATCAGTGTAAATGGTAGCTATTCATCTTTTCTGATGGCTGAGTAATATTCCACTGTATATATGAACCACATATTCTTTATCCATTTATCTGTTGTAGGATATATCAGCTCCTTCCACAGTTTGGTTTTTGTGGACATTGGTGCTATGGAAATTGGGGTGCATATGCTCCTTCTTTTCACTACATCTGTATCTTTGGGGTAAATATCCAGTAGAACAATTGCTGGGTCATAAGGAGACTTTATTTTTAATATCCTGAGGAAACTCCATATAGTTTTCCAGAGTGGCTGTACCAGCTTGCATTCCCACCAACAGCGTAAGAGGGTTTCCTTTTCTCCACATCTTTGCCGACATTTGTTTTTGCCTGTCTTGTTAATTTTAGCCATTCTGACTGGTGCATGGTGGTATCTCATTGTGGTTTTGATATGTATTTCCCTGATGACAAGTGATGTGGAGCATTTTTCCGTGTGTCTGTTGGCGATTTGTATGTCTTCTTTGGAGTAGTGCCTGTTCCTGTCCTCCCTGTCTTCTGCCCATTCATTTTTTTTTTTTTTTAGATTTTATATATTTATTTGACAGAGAGATAGGGAGCACAAGCAAGCAGAGCAGCAGGCAGAGGGAGAGAGAGAAGCAGGCTCTCTGCTGAGTAGGGAGGCCAATGTGGGGCTCGATCCCAGGACCCTGGAATCATGACCTGAGCTGAAGGCAGCCACTTAACCAACTGAGTCACCCAGGTGCCCCTTCTGCCCATTTATTGACTGGATTATTTGTTTTTTGGGTGTTAAGTTTGAGAAGTTCTTTATAGAGCATGGGTACCAGCATTTTATCTGTAATATCATTTACAAATATCTTCTCTCATTCCATAGGTTACCTTTTAGTTTTGTTGATTGTTTCCTTTGTCATGCAGAATTTTTTCTACTGGATTTTTGACTTAAATAATAACTTTGATATACGATAATATGGATAAATTTTGAGAACATTATGCTTAGTGAAGTAAGCCAATCACAGAAAGAAAAATACTACATGATTTCATCAATATGATATAACTAAAGTAGTCAAAGTTTTAGAAACAGCAAATAAAATGGTTTTCTGGTGCTAGAGGGAGAGTGAAAAGGGAGGTTCAATGGATGTAGAGTTTCCATTTCCAAGATAAAAAAGTTCTAGTGATCTCTTGCACAACAATATCTGTTGCATATAGTTAACACTACTATACTGTATGTTTAAGATGGAAATTTTATGTTAAATATTTTTTATCAAAAGAAAAAAGTCAACTAAAACTGAAAAAATAAAACCTAATAAATTAAAGAGGAAAAAAATCAACTTTGACTTCTGATTTGAGCTGTGACATGAAGAAATTGGAAGGCATCATTCTCATACTTACAAAAAGAAAACTAGACAAAATGAAAATATTTCTTGAACTTTTTCTGGAATCATCAGAGAAATCTGTAAGACAGGATAATTCAGAGTCATAGCCAACTTCTTCCTACCTGTAGCAGAAGTCACTAGAAATGTAAATGCTAATTTTGACTGTGAAAGAACATGAAAGTGAGAAATTTCTTGGAGCAACAGTGTTAGGGGTGCTTGAACAGCACAGTTAAATTGTTTGAATTGATGTTAATGGAAAACATCTAACAACTGTAGAATACACGTTCTTCTGAAGCTCACATGGAGTATTCACCATGGTAGAACACATTCTGGGCCACAAAACACAGCTTAATAAATTTAAAAGAATAGAGCATACAAAGTATGTTTTCAAGATACAATAGACTTAAACTGCAAATCAATAACAGAAAGAAATCTGTGAAATCCCCAAATATTTAGAGATTTAAAACCACACTTCTATGTAAGACATGAAGTGTCAAGAAAAATGTTAAGCTATTTTGAACTAAATTAAAATAAAAATTCAAAGTACCAAAATTCTTGGACGCTGCATAAACAGAACTCATGAAGAATTTACATCATTAAGTGCATATATTACAAAAAAGAATGATTTAATAGTTGTAATCTAAGCTTATAACTTAGGATGCTGAAAAAGAAGTACAATTTAAGCCTAATCCTAGCAGAAGAAAATAAAATAATAAATATTTGAGCAAAAATGAAAAAAAATTAGAAGAGGAAAGCAATTGAGAAAATTGATGGAAACAAAATCTGGTTCATAGAAGAGAGAAATAAAATTTATAAATGTCTAGATAGGCTAACCATAAAAAAGTATAGAGGATACAAATAACCAATAAATGAAATGAAAAAGGTCATTATTAGTGAACCCATGGGTATTAAAATATAATAAAGGAATACCAGGAACAACTCTATGTCCATAAATTTGATAACTTAAATGAAATGGTCCAATTTCATGAAAACACAAACTAAAACACTCATAGTGAGAAATAGATCATCTAAATAGGCCTATATCTATTGAAGAAATTGAGGCAATAATTGATACCATCTAAAAAGGAAATCACCAAGCCCAAATAGTTTCTCTGGCAGATCCTACTAAATGTTAAAGGAGAAATCAGGTTCCACCAAAATGGCGGAGGAATGGGGGACTCCTTTTCAAATGGTCTCAATGGGGACAGAAGATCATCAGTTGAGAGGATGCACCTTGCCTGGATTGTGGTTGATATTTTCAGCTGTACATCTCCTCAACCACATCTGAACAGAATGACAAGGAGGAGGAGCTCCCAACAAAGAAAATACCCAGAGACGATGGCCTCTCCCACAGATCTAGTGGATATGGATCTAAGCAAAATGTCAGAAATGTACTTCAGGGTAGCTGTTATGAAGACAATAGTCGGGCTGGAGAAAACTATTAATAGCAACAAAGATTCACGAAGGGCAGAACTGAAAGCTGATCTGGCAGAACTTAAAAATGCTATCAATGAGATACAATCTAATCTAGACACTCTAACAAATAGGGTAAATGAGAGAGAAGAGTGAATTAGTGATCTTGAAGACAAACTGTTGGAAAAGAAAGATCAGGAGGAGGCCTGGAACAAAAAGTTTAAAATCCATGAAAACAGAGTTAGAGAAATAAATGACACCATGAAATGTTCCAATGTCAGAATTATTGGGACTCCTGAAGAGGTGGGGAGAGAGAGGACTAGATGATATATTTGATCAAATCATAGCCGAGAATTTACCTAATCTGGGGAATGTAAGAAGCATTCCTCTCCTGGAGTCAGAGAGGAGCCCTCCTAAGATCAAGGAGAACAGACCAATGTCATGTCATATAATGGTAAAACTGGAAAATCTTAGAATCAAGGAAACCATTTTAAGGGCAGTTAGGGGGAGGAGATTCCTTAGGTACAGAGGGAGGAACATCAGAGTAACATCAGACCTGTCCACAGAGACCTGGCAAGCCAGAAAGGGCTGGCAAGACATATCCAGGTTACTAAATGACAAGAACATGCAGCCAAGCAAGGCTGTCATTCAGAATGGATGGAGAAATAAGGAGTTCCCGGACTGGCAGAGACTGAAAGAATAGGTGACCACTAAGTTAGCCCTGCAGGAAATATTAAGGGGGGGGTTCTATAAAGGAGAAAGACCCCAAGACTGATATAGAACAGAAATATACAGAGAAAATCTATAGAAAACAAAGACTTCAGAGGCACCATGTTGACAATAAAAGCATATCTTTCAATAATCACTTTCAATGTGAATGGCCTAATGCTCCCATGAAATGACACAGAGTTGCAGATTGGATAAAAAGACAGGACCCATCCATACGCTGTCTACAAGAGACTTGTTTTGAACCTAAAGGTACATTCAGATTGAAAATGAAGGGATGGTGAACTATCTTTCATGCCAATGGACCTCAAAAGAAAGTTGGGGTAGCAGTTTTCATATCAGACAAATTAGATTTTAAGCTAAAGACTGTAGTTAGAGATACAGAAAGACACTATATCATTCTTAAAGGGTCTATCCAACAAGAAGATCTAACCATTTTAAATATCTATGCCCCCAACGTGGGAGCAGCCAACTACATAAGCTACCTGTTAACCAAAATAAAGAGAACTATTGATAAAAATGTGTTAATAATGGAGGGGGGAGGGATAAGGTGGCTGTGTTATGGACATTGGGGAGGGTATGTGCTATGGTGAGTGTGGTGAATTGTATAAGACTAATGGTTCACAGACCTGTACCCCTGAAACAAATAATACACTGGTATATATTATATATTATATAATATATATTTAATTTAATATGTAAATTAATATATATTATAAATATATATTAATATGTATAACATATATAAATATATAATATCATATATAAAATATTACCTGTTAAATAAAAAATTATATGTTAATATAATAATAATGTTAATAGTAGGATACCTCAACACTCTACTCTTAGCAATAGACAGATCATCTAAACATAACATCAACAAGGAAACAAGAGCTTTGAATGACACACTGGACAAGAAGGACCTCATAAATACAGAACATTCCACCCTCAAAAACCAGAATACTCATTCTTCTCAAGTACACATAGAACATTCTCCAGAAAGGATCACATACTGGGTCACAAATCAGGTCTCAAACAATACCAATTGTTTGAGATTATTGCCTGCATATTCTCAGCCCACAATGCGTTGAAACTGGAACTCAATCACAAGAAAAGTTTGGAAGAAATGCAAATACTTGGAAGCTAAAGACGATCCTGCTGAAGAATGTTTGGATCAACCAGAAAATCAAAGAAGAACTTAAATTTCGGAAAGCAATGAGAACAAGGACATATCAATCCAAAATCTATGGGATATAGCAAAGGATGTCCTATGGTGGAAATACATGGCCCTCCAAGCTTCACTAAAAAAAAAAAAAAAAAAAAAAAAAAGGAAAAGAAAGAAAATTTCCCAAATACACAAACTACCTTTACACCTTAAAGATCTGGAGAAACAACAACAAATTAAACTTAACCCATGAACAAGAAGGGAAATGACTAAGATTAGAGCAGAGCTCAATTAATTAGAAACCAGAAATCCAGTAGAACACATTAACAAAATTAGAATCGGTTCTATATAAGAACTAATATGGTAGATAAACCACTGGCTAGTTTTATCCAAAAGAAAAGAGAAAGAACCCAAATTAATAAAACTATGAATGAAAGGGGAGAGATCACAACTAACACCAAGGAAATAAATACAATAGTCAGAATTGTCAGCTATATGCCAATAAATTAAGCAACCTGGAAGAAATGGATACATTCTTGGAAACCTATAAACTACCCAGACTGAAAAGGGAAGAAACTGACAACCTGAATAGACCAATAGCCAGTAAAAAGATTGATCAAATACCTCCCAAAAAACAAGAGTCCAGGACCTGATGGATTCCCTGGAGAATTCTACCAGGCATTCAAAGAAGAAATAATACCTATTCTCTGGAAGTTGTTTCAAAAAATAGAAACAGAAGGAAAACTTCAGACTCTTTCTATGAGGCCAGCATTTCCTTGATCCCCAAACCAGAAAAGACCCGATCATAAAGGAGAATTTCAGACCAATATCCCTTATGAAAATAGATGCCAAAATTCTCAACAAGATCCTAGCTAATAGGATCCAACAGTACATTAACAGGATTATCTACCACAACAAAATGGGATTTATCCCTGAGATGCAAGTGTCATTCAACATTGGCAAATCAATCAATGTGATAGAACACATAAATAAGAGAAGAGACAAGAACCACATGGTCCTCTCAATTGATGCAGAGAAAACATTTGACAAAATATAGCATCATTTCCTGTTTAAAACTCTTCAGAATTTAGGGGTAGAGGGAACATTCTTCAACTTCATAAAATTGATCTATGAAAAAATCCTAGCAAATATCATTCTCAATGGGGGAAAGCTGAGAGCCTTTCCATTGGGATCAGGAACATAACAAGAAAGCCCACTCTCACTACTGTTGTTCAACAGCGTACTAGAAGTCCTAGCAACAGCAGTAAGACAACAAAAAGAAATAAAACATATTTAAATTGGCAAAGAAAATGTCAAAGTCTCTCTTTTTGCAGAAGACATATGATACTTTATGTGGAAAACCCAAAAGACTCCACCCCCAAGTTACTAGAACTCATAAAGCAATTCAGCAATGTGGTAGGACACAAAGTCAATGCACAGAAATCAATAGCTTTGCTATACACTAACAATGTAACTGTAGAAAGATAAATTAGACAATCTATTCCATTTACAGTAGCACCAGAAAACACAAGATATTTTGGAATAAACCTAACCAAAGAGGTAAAGGTCTATACTCTGGGAACTAGAGAACACTCATGATTGATGATTTGCCAATGTTGAACGACACTTGCATCTCAGGGAAATTGAAGAAGACACAAAGAGTTGGAAAAATATTCCATGCTCATAGATTGAAAGAATAAACATTGTTAAAATGTTTATGCTGTCCAGACCAATATATACTTTCAACACCATCCTGATCAAAATATCAATGTCAATTTTCAAAGTGCTGAAACAAACAATCCTAAAATTTGTATGGAACCAAAAAAGACCCCAAACCACCAAGAAAATGTTGAAAAAGAAAAACAAAAGTGGTGGAATCACATTGCCTGATTTCAAGTCATACTACAAAGCTATTATCACCAAGACAGCTTGTTACTGGCACAAAATCAGACACATAAATTAGTGAAACAGAATAGAAATCCCATTTATGGACTCTCAACTCTATGGGCAACTAATCTCTGACAAAGCAGGAAAAAATATCCAGTGGGAAAAAAAGTCTTTTCAATAAATAGTGCTGGGAAAATTAGACCACTATTCACACAAGAATGAAACTCAACCATTCTCTTACACCATACACCAAGATAAACTCAAAATAGATGAAAGAGCTGAATGTGAGAAAGGAATGCATCAAAATCCTAGAGGAGAACATAGGCACTAACTTCTTTGACATCAGCCATAGGAACTTCTTTCTGAAGCCAATGGAAACAAAAGCAATAATGAACTTTTGGGATGTCATCAAATTAAAAAACTTCTGCACAGCAAAGGAACAGTCAACAAAACAAAGAGGCAACCCATGGAATGGGAGAAGATATTTGCAAGTGACATTACAGACAAAGGGCTAGTTTCCAATATCTATAAATAACTTCTCAAACTCAACATCCAAAAAACAAATAATCAAGTCAAAAAATGGGCAGAAGACATGAACAGACACTTCTCCAAAGAAAACATATGAATGTAAGACACACATGAGAGAAATGTTCATCATCAATAGCCATAAGATAAATTCAAATCAAAACCACATTGAGAGAACACCTTTCACTGGTTAGAATGACAAAATTGACAAGGCAAGAAACAACAAAATTTGGAAAAGTTGTGGAGAAAGGGAAACCTTCTTATACTGTTGGAGGGAATGCAAGTTGGTACAGCCACTTTGGAAAACAGTGTAAATGTTCCTCAAAAAATTAAAAATAGAGCTACCTTGTGACCCAGCGATTATACTACTGGGTATTTACTCCAAAGATATTGATGTAGTGGAAAGAAGGGCCGTATGCACCCCAATGTTCATAGCAGCAATGCCCACAATAGCCAAACTGTGGAAAAAACCAAGGTGCCCTTCAACAGACGAATGGATAAAGAAGATGTGGTCCACATACACAATGGAATATCACTCAACCATCAAGAAGGATGAATACCCACTTTTTGCATCAACATAGATAGGACTGGAGATTATGCTAAGTGAAATAAGTCAAGGAGAGGAACCAATTGCCATATGGTTTCACTTATTTGTGTTGCATAAGGAACAGCATAGAGGACATTTGGAGAAGGAAGGGAAAAATGAAGGGGAGGGGAGAATTGGAGTGGGAGAGGAACCATGAGAGTCTATGGACTCCAGGAAACAAACTGAACATTTTAGAAGGGAGATGGTGGGGGTATGGGTGAGCCTTGGGATGGGTATTAAGGAGGGGTTGGATTGCATGGAGGACTGGTTGTTTTATGCAAACAATGAATCATGGAACACTATTTAAAAGATTAATGAGGTACTGTACAGTAACTAACACAACATAATAAAAGAATACATATATATATATATATTTTTTTTAAAGATTTTATTTATTCATCAGAGAGAGAGAGAGAGGGAGAGAGAGTGAGCACAGGCAGACAGAATGGCAGGCAGAGGCAGAGGGAGAAGCAGGCTCCCTGCTGAGCAAGGAGCCCGATGTGGGACTCGATCCCAGGACGCTGGGATCATGACCTGAGCCGAAGGCAGCTGCTTAACCAACTGAGCCACCCAGGCGTCCCAAAGAATACATATATTAAAACCAATTTAAAAAAGGAACAGAACAGATGAACATAAGGGAAAAGAAGGAAAAAAATAAGATAAAAACAGAGGGAGGCAAACCATAAAAGATGCTTAACTATAGGAAACAAACTCAGTGTTGCTGAAGGGGAGGTCAGTAGCAGGATAGGGTAATTGGGTGATGGGCATTAAGGAGGGCACATGATGTGATGAGTACTGGGTGTTATGTGCAACTGATGAATCACTAAATTTTACCACTGAAACTAATAATATAGTATATGTTAAATAAATTGAATTTAAATAAATTTTTTTAAATTATAAAAGAAAAATTATTATAAATAATCAAGTGATCTAACTCATAATGAAAATGAATAGTTATTTGAATTTATCCTGGTAATAGCACTCAACTTATAAGTAAAACAAACCAAACTGTGAGATTTTGTTTTAAATGTAGTCATTTTTCAAAAAGTGAAAAGTTAGATACCATATTTAACAACAACTGATACCATAAAAGTTAGATACCATATTTAGCGACAACTGAGATCCATTCTATTGTAAAACTACTATTCAGAAAGTAGGATTTTAAGAAATGTAGAGTATTACTAACATGATGTGTTTTATAGAATGGATACATAGCTGAATGTCAGTCTGAATATGGAAGAAATATACATTTGTTAAAATCACACTAGGAAACAACATGTTCTTTTATATAAAAAGTAACTTGAAATATAAAGAACTTGCCAATAAACTAAAAAAAAAGGAGAAATTATAATTTCTTGCAGAAAATAGAGGCAGAAGGAATATTTTCTAGTTCATTACATGAGCTCAGTTTTGTCCTAACATCAAAATGAAATAAAGACATTGCAAGAGGGGCGCCTGGGTGCCTCAGTGGCTTAAAACCTCTGCCTTCGGCTCAGGTCATGATCCCAGGGTCCTGGGATCGAGCCCCACATCAGGCTTTCTGCTCAACAGGGAGCCTGCTTCCTTCTCTCTCTCTCTCTCTCTCTCTCTCCCTCTCTCTCTGCCTGCCTCTCTGCCTGCTTGTGATCTCTGTCTGGCAAATAAATAAATAAATAAATAAATCAGAAAAAATGACATTGCAAGAAAGGAAACTACAGATCAATATTTTTCACAAATATGATGCAATCATCCTCAAAAATTATTAGCAAATCCAACCCAACAATACAGAGAAAGAACTGTATACAACCACCAAGTGGAATTTATTATAGGTATGCAAGTCTGGTTCAACACTCAAATATGAATCAGTATACTCCACATCAGTAGGCTAAAGAAGAAAAATCATTACCATATCAATTAATGTAGAAAAAGCTTTTGGCAAAATCCAATAACTATTCAAGATTTTAGAATCTCAGAAAAATAAGAATAGATAGAAATTCCTTAACTTCATAAAGAACATCTACCAAAAATCTTGAGCTAACATCATACTTAACACTGAGAAACTGGACCCTTTTACTTTGTATCAAGAGAAGGACAATGATGTTCTGTCCCACAGTTCCTATTCAATATCTAGTAGAAGTCCTAGCTGGTTCAATAAGACAGGAAGAAGAAGTAAGAATTACACAGACTGGGAAGGAAAAAAACAAAACACTCTTAAACAAATACATTCTATGTAGAAACTTCCATAGAATGGACAAAAAAATATGTAAATAATGTTAGTATAGCAGGTTAAAAATTTCAAGGTTAATATAAAAAAATCAGGGGCACCTGGGTGACTCAGTGGGTTAAAACCTCTGCCTTCAGCTCAGGTCATGATCCCAGGGTCCTGGAATCAAACCCCGCATCGGGCTCTCTGCTCCGCAGGGAGCCTGCTTCCCTTCCTATCTCTCTCCCTCTGCGTGCCTCTCTGCCTACTTGTGATCTCTGTCTATCAAATAAATAAATAAAATCTTTAAAAAATCAGTTCCTTTCCTAAATATCTACAATGAACAGTTGAAATTTGAAATTTTTAAAAATATCACTTACAATAGTACCAAGTAAAATAAAATATTTAGGTATAGATCTGACAAAAATTACGTGTGGGATCTATATGTGGAAAACTACAAAACACTGTTTAAAGAAACAAGAAATTAAATAAATGGAGAGATATTTTGTGTTTAAGGAACAGAAGATTCAATATTACTGAGATGTCAACTCAACATGATCTATAGATTTAATGAAATTCTCCTCAAAATCTCAACAAGTTATTTTGCAGATATTAGCAAAGTGATTCAAAAGTTTGTATGGAAAAACAAAAGACCTAGAATAGCCAACATAATACTAAAGAATAGTAACAAAGTTGGAGGACACAAACTACCCAATTTCAAGACAAAATACAAAACTACAGAGAAGAAAACAGCATGGTATTGGCAAAAGAACAGATATATAGATCAATGGAACAGAATAGAGAATCCAAAAATGGACTCACACAAATATAGTCAATTGATCCTTGACAGGAGATCAAAGGCAATTTTAAGGTACAAGGACAGTCTTTCAAAAAATGATGCTGGAAAAATTAGATTTCTATATACAAAAATAAAACAAAAACAAAAACAAAAAAATAGACACGGACATGGCTCTTTTCACAAAAATTGACTCAAAATGGATTATTGGCCTAAATGTAAATCATAAAACTGTAGATTTTTAGAATAAAATATTGGAAAAAATCTAGGTGACTCTGGGTTTGGTGATGAGGTTTTAGACTCAGAATCAACAACATAATCCATATAAAAATAAATTGATGAGTTGAACTTTAATAATTTAAGAACTTCTAATCTACAAAATCCACTATTAAAAGAATGAAAATACAAGCCATTGACTGGGAAAAGTATTTTGTATAATCATACTTGAAAAAGGACTTGTATCCAAATATAAAAAGAACACTTAAAGTTCAACAATAAACAAACAACCCAATTGAAAGTGGGCAAAGATCTAAACAAATATTTCACCAAAGAAAATATACACATGGCAAATAAGTATATGAAAATATGCTTGATATATTTGACATCAGGGAATTAAAAATTAAAAGAATACAATACTACATTTGAGGGGATGATGATGGCAGAGTAGGAGAACTCCAGACTCACTTTGTCCCATGAATACAACTAGATAACTACCAAATCATCTTAAATACTCCAGAAATTGATTGGAGACTGACAGGACAAAATCCATAATAGGACAAAATCCATAACTAAAGGGAGAAAAGAGGTGCCACATTGAAAAAGCTAAGCAGTATGGAGACATTGCTTCGGAGAGAAACAGATTGTGGCTGCAGTCATGGAAATGAAGACACAGTCATAGAGAGCAGCAAAAACTCAACCAACACGAAAAGCAGTGCACAGGGAAAATGTAACCCTACAGAAATTGGTTTGGAAAGTGAGAGGGCCCAAATATTGTGAGTTCTTAAAGTGGAACTTTAAAATTAGTGGAACTTAAAACCTAGAGCTTTAAAGGTCAGTGTAGCTTGGATCTGGGAGACCTTGGAGGACACTGGGGCTGCTCTTAGAGAAAAGGCAGGCAAATAGCCATGGACACAGAACATGGAAACAGCAATCTGAAGAATGTACCTAGGGCACAGAGTGGGGAAATTAGTTGCTCATCTCAGAGTGTTTCCCAGAGAACAGCTTTCACAGAGAGAGCCCTCTGAGAATAAAGGCACTGACAGACACTATTTCCCTCCCCCACTCCCACCCCCCAGCATAAGCATAGGTCCATCTGAAGGACCCAGGGCAATGCTGACACTCACTACCTATCTTGCTTACATCAAGCCCTGCCAACTGTGACCTGGTGGAACTACCCTTCCTAATCATGCTTGCCTAATACTCAGCATGGTGGCGTCCCACCTCCAGAAGCCTGGCCCAAACACTTGTCCACACCATTTCTTCCAAACAAGGAACTATGAGACCTCAGTTCCAGTGACAGCAGTGATACATCTCATTTCAGAAGCAGACCAGAGCACACCTCACTAAAATGCACCACACTCAGGCCAGAGACTAAACACTGCCCATTAAAGGCAAAGAGAGAATCTGCAGATGACTGGCCTGAAGGAAAAAGTGGCCAGGACACAACAGCAGAGTACAAGCAGCACATTTTGGAGATGCTCTCAGAAACACCAAGGAAACAGGGGACATTATGCAGTATGGCATTTAAAGACTTCCTCAAAAGCCGTTACCATCAAGAGCAGGAGATGTAACTGACTTCCTAAGACAGAAAAACAGGCACAGAGACTTGGACAAAATGAGAAGCAGAGGAATTTGTCCCGAATCAAAGAACAAGACAAGGCCACAGTCAATGATCTAAATGAAACAGATGTAAATAAGATGCCTGGTAGAGAATTAAAAACAATGACCATAAGGATACTCACTGTACTTGAGAAAAGAATAGAAGAAATCAGTGAGGTCAGTAGCAGAGATAAACCATAACAAAAAGGAAGTAAAGGGCTCAATAGATGAAATGAGAAATATGCTTGATGGAATGAACTGCAGGCTGGAAGAAGCAGAGGAATGAATTAATGACCTAGAAGATAGGATAATGAAAAGAATCAAGCTAAACCTGAACAAGAGAAAGAAAAAGGAATTGTGCAAAATGAGAATAGACTTAGGGAAATCAGTGACTCCATCAAATATAAATCATTCATATTATGGGAGTCCCAGATGAAGAAGAGAGATAAAAGGGGGAAGAAAACTCACTTGAAGGAATAATAGCTGAAAACTTCTAATCTGGAGAAGGAAAGAGATGTCCAGGAGGCACCCCCATCCAAATCAACAAAGCAGATCCACACCAAGACATATTGTAATTAAATTGGCAAAATATGCTGATCGAAATATTAAAAGCAAAGCAACAGTACAAAAGAAGACATTTACATTCAAAGGAAACTCCATATGACTATCAGTGGATTATCACCAGAGACTTTCCAAGACAGAAAGGAGTGGCATGATATATTCAAAATGCTGAATGGGAAAAAGCTGCAGCCAAGAATACTCTACACTATCTATCATTCAGAATACAAGGGAGATATAGAGTTTCCCAAACAAAAACTAAAGGACTTCATGACCACTAAGCAAGCCCTGCAAGAAATATTAGAGGGGACACTTTGAGTAGAAAGTAAAGGCCAAAATTAACAGTATGAATGTAGGAAACAAAAATCCGTAAAAATGAATAGTTCTCGAAAAAATCAGCCAAGGAACTCACAAAATAAAAGCTTATAAAGTATAACACCATATACCTAAAATGTGGAGAACAGAGGAGTAAAGACTTGGTTCAAACTTAAATGACCACCAATTTAAAATAGATTGTTATATGCAGAAGAGGTTATAAACAAAACTAATGCTAACCACAAATCAAAAACCACTAATAAATATGCAAAGAATAAAGAGAAAGAAATCCAGCAAGACATGAAAGATAAGAAAAAATCAGAGAAAATCTCCAGAAACAAACCCAAAACAATAAAATAACAATAAATACATAACTATCAGTAATTACTTTTAATGAAAATAGATTAAATACTCCAATAAAAAGAAACAGATAGGGTGGTATAATGCATAAAAAAGGCAAGACCCATCTATACGCTACCTATAAGAGACTCATTTTTGACCTAAAGACACCTGCATATTGAAAGTGAGGAGATGGAGAAATATTTGTCATGTAAATGAGTGTCAAAAGAAAGCTGAAGAAGCAATACTTATAAAAGAAAAAATAGACTACAGAACAAAGACTGAAACAAGAGGTAAAGAAAGATATTATATCAGAATAAAGGAGATAATCCAAAAAGAGGACATAACAATTGTAAGAATTTATGCACCTAACATGGGAACACCCAAATATATAAAACAATAACAAATATAAGAGAACCCACTGAAAATGACATAATAATAGTAAGGGACTTTACCATCCCACTCACAACAATGGACAGATCGTCTAAACAGAAAATCAACAAGGAAAACAATGGCTTTGAATGACACACCAGCCCAGGTGGACTTAACATATATACGGAACATTCTATCCTAAAACAGCAGAATACACATTCTTTTCAGGTGCATATGAAATATTCTCCAGAATATATCAGATACTGGGCCACAAAACAAGCTTGAACAAATTCAAAAGATCAGAATCCTACCATGCACCTTTTCTGACTATAATTCTATGAAATTAGAAGTCACCACAAGAAAAAAGTCAGAAAAGACTACCAATACATGGAGGATAAATACCATGCTACTAAACAATGAATGAGTAAAGCAGGAAATAAAAGAAGAAATAAAAAATACATGTAAACAAATGAAAATGAAAATACAACAGTTCAAAACATTAAGGACGCAGCAAAAGTGGTTCTAAGAGGGAAGTTTGTAGCAATACAGGCCTACCTCAGGAAGCAAGAAAATTCTCAAATAAATAACCTTCCACCTAAAAGAGCTAGAAAACCAAAAACAAATGAAGCCTAATCCAGCAGAATGAAATAATAAACATTACAGCAGAAATAAATGATACAGAAACAAACAAAAATAGAACAGAGTAATAAAGCCAGGAGCAGGTTATTTAAAAATAATCAATAAAAATTATAAACCTCTAGCCAGATTTATCCAGAAAAAAATGGAATGGAATCAAATAAATAAAATCACAAATGAGAGGAGAAATAATAACCAATCCCACAGAAATACAATCATAAGAGAATATTATGAAAAACCTTATGCCGACAAACTGGACAACCTAGAAGAAATGGATAAATTCCTAGAAACATATAACCTACCAAAACTGAAACAGGAAGAAACAGAAAACCTGAACAGACCAATTAACAGCAAAGAAATTGAATCAGTAAAAACCAAAACCAAAACCAAAACAACAGCAACAACAAAAACAAAAAACTCCCAACAAAATTAAGTCCAAGACCAGATGGATTTTCAACCAGACAATTCTATCAAATATTTAAAGAAGCATTGATACCTATTCTTTTCAAACTATCCCAAAAAAT
Source organism: Mustela nigripes (assembly GCF_022355385.1). NCBI lineage: Eukaryota > Metazoa > Chordata > Mammalia > Carnivora > Mustelidae > Mustela > Mustela nigripes. The sequence goes on from NC_081575.1 coordinate 41,405,334, forward strand.
AAAAAGGGAAGAAAAACTTCCAAATTCATTCTATAAAGTCAGCATTACACTGATACCAAAACCAAATAAAGAAACCACAAAAAAGCAAACTATAAGCTAATATATCTGATGAATATAGATGTAAAACCCCCCCTCCCAAAATAGTAGCAAACTGAATCCAACAAAACATCAAAGAAATCATTCACCATGACCAAGTGGGATTTAAAACTGGGTTGTGAGTGTGCTTCAATATTTGCAAATCAATCAAAGTGATACATCACATTAATAAAAGAAAACACAAGACCATGTGATCATTTCAATGGGTGCAGAAACAGCATTTGACAAAGTACAATATCCATTCATGATAAAAGCCCTCAATAAAGTAGGTTTAGAATAAACACACCTTAACATACTGAAAGCCAAATATGAAAATCCCACAGCTATCATCATCCTCAATGGGAAAAAACTGAGAGGTTTTTCCCTAAGGTCAGGAACAAGACAAGGATGTCCACTCTCACCACTGTTATTCAACATAGTCCTACACACAGGAACCAGACAACAAAAGAATTAAACAAAAAGAAATAAAATGAATCCAAATTGGCAAGGAAGAAGCCAAACCTTCACCATTTGCAAAGGACGTATGACTGTATGGAAAAAGCACTAAAGCCTCCACCAAAAAACTACTAGAACTGATGAATGAATTTGGGAAAGTCTCAGGATACAAAACCAATCTACAAAAGTCTGTAGCATTTGTATACACTGATAATGAAGCAGAAGAAAGGGAAATTAAGGAATCAGTACCATCTACATTTGGACTATAAACAATAAAATACCTAGGAATAAACCTAACCAAAGAGGTGAAAGACCTGTACTCTGGAAACTATAAAACATCAATGTAAGAAACTGAGGAAGACAGAAAGAAATGGAAAGAAGTTCCATGTTCATGAGTTGGAAGAGCAAATATTGTTACAATGTCTATACTACCCAAAGCAATCTACACACTTAATGCAATCCTTATCAAAATACCACCAGCATTTTCCACAGAACTAGAAGGAACAACGCTAAAATTTGTATGGAAACACAAAAGACCCTGGATAGCAAAAGCAATTTTGAGAAAGAAAAGCAAAGCTGGAGGCATCACAATTCCAGACTTCAAGTTATATTACAAAGCTATAGTAATCAACAAAATAGCATGGTACTGACAGAAAAATAGACACATAGATAATACAACAGAATAGAAAACCCAGAAGTAAATCCACAACTACATGGTCAATTAATCTTTGACAAAGCAGGAAAGAATATCCCATGAGAAAAAGACAGGCTCTTCAAAAACTGGTGTTGGGAAAACCGGTGAGCTCCATGCAAAAGGATGAAACTGAACCACTTTATTATGCTGTACACAAAAACAAACTCAAACGGATTAAAGACCCAAATATGAGACCTGAAACCACAAAAATCCTGGAAGAGAACTCAGGCAGTAATGTCTCTGACATAAGCCGTAGCATCATTTTTCAAGATATATCTCCTGAGGCAAGGGACATAAAAGGAAAAAATAAACTATTGGGACTTTGTCAAAATGAAAACCTTCCATATAGTGAAGAAAACAATCAACAGATGTCAAAAACAACTAACTGATTGGGAGGAGATATTTGGAGATGACATACCTAATAAAGGGTTAGTATCCAAAATATATGAAGCACTTACACAACTCAACACCCAAAAAGCAAATAATCCAATTAAAAAATGCAAATCAAAACTACAATGACATATCACCTGTCAGAATGGCTAAATAAAAAACACAAGAAACAGCAGGTACTGGTGAGGATGTGGAGAAAAAGGAACCTTCATCCCCTATTGGTGAGAATGTAAATTGGCGCAACCACTGTGGAAAACAGTTTGGAGTTTCCTCAGAAAGTTAAAAATAGAATTATCCTTTTGATGGCTGCATAGTATTCCATTGTGTATATATACCACATCTTCTTGATCCATTCATCTGTTGATGGACATCTAGGTTCTTTCCATAGTTTGGCTATTGTGGACATTGCTGCTATAAACATTCGGGTGCACGTGCCCCTTGGATCACTACATTTGTATCTTTAGGGTAAATACCCAGTAGTGCAATTCCTGGGTCATAGGGCAGTTCTATTTTCAACATTTTGAGGAACCTCCATGCTGTTTTCCAGAGTGGCTGCACCAGCTTGCATTCCCACCAACAGTGTAGGAGGGTTCCCCTTTCTCCGCATCCTCGCCAGCATCTGTCATTTCCTGACTTGTTGAGGGTTGCTGGGAGGAGGGGGTTTGGGATAAGGGGGTGGGATTATGGACATTGGGGAGGGTATGTGCTTTGGTGAGTGCTGTAAAGTGTGTAAACCTGGTGATCCACAGACCTGTACCCCTGGGGATAAAAATATATGTTTATAAAAAATAAAAAAATTTAAAAAAAATAGAATTATCCTATGATCCAGTAATTGCACTACTTGGTACTCACCCTAAGAATACAAAAATAGTAACTCAAAGGAATACATGGACTCCTATGTTTATAGAAGCATTATTTAAGATAGCCAAGATACGTAAGTAACCCAAGTGTGCATTGTTTGATGAATGTATAAAGAAGTGGTATATATATACAATGGAAATTATTCAGCCATAAAGGGAATAAAACCTAGCCATTTGCAATGCCATGGGTGTAGCTAGAGAGCTTAACGCAAAGCAAAGTAAGTCAGCCAGAGAAAGACAAATATCATATGATTTCACTGATATGAGGAATTTAAGAAACAAGATGAAGCAAAGAATAAGAAATGAGAGAGAGAGAGAGAAACCAAGAAACAGATTTTTATTTTTTTAAAGATTTTGTTTATTTATTTGCCAGACAGAAGTCACAAGTAGGCAGAGAGACAGGAAGAGAGAGAGGAGGAAGCAGATTCCCTGCTGAGCAGAGAGCCTGATGTGGGGGCTCAATCCCAGGACCCTAGGATCATGACCTGAGCTGAAGGCAGAAGCTTTAACCCACTGAGCCACCCAGGCGCCCCAAGAAACATATTTTTAACTGTAGAGAACAAACTGCTGGTTACCAGAAGGGAGGTAGGTGGGAGGATGAGTGAAATAGGTGATGGGGTTTAAGGAGTTAATTTTCATGAAGAGCACTGAGTGATGTACAGAGTTGTTGAATCACTATATAGTACACCTGAAATTAATATAACACTATACATTAACTATACTGAAATTTTTTAAAAAGAATAAAAATTTCTTAAAGCAGAAAAGATTCCATTAACAAAAATAGAACCGATCTGGGATGCCTGGATGACTCAATCTGCCTTTGGCTGAGGCCATGATCTCATGGATCCTGGGATGAAGCCCCAAGTCAGGCTCCTTGCTGGACACGGAATCTGCTTCTCCCTCTCCCTCTGCCTCTCTCCACTGTTCATTTGTGTTCTCTCAAACAAATAATTAAAATCTTGAAAAAAAAAGCATACCTATGTGGGCCAAGATGGTAAAATTTATCAGATTCATTAATGGGACAATGCAAGGTACAAAAATGTACTCCATATAATTAAGGATTATTTATATCACCTTTTATACTATAATAATATATAATTACTATATTTATATGTATGTAATAAAGTAATAATTTATATATTTATATTATATGTTATGTGTTTATATTTATATTTTCTATTATATTTATTTTATAAAAACTTTTAACTTTAACATATTTCCTCTGTGAAAGGAAAAATAATGTCTGAGTGGGTGAAATATCTATTTTTCATTTACTATCTCTTTTTATTCAGAATTTTTAGTCATGCCTTTACATTTCTTTCTCAGTTATAAAAAAAATCACCAAATAATGGATGTTATGTTCCTCAATTATAATTGAAATTAATCTTCAGTTTAATTTGACCTATTAGTTTCATAGAAAACAATTATTGCTCCGTAGACCTTGTATATAGAATAAAACACACACACACACACCAAAATGTTAAACAGCAGTTATGTACATAGAGGTAGGGTTGTATATTCTTATTTATTCTTCATAATTTTCTGAATTATTTGCAATGTGCACATATTACTTTAATAACAAAATAAAATAAAATAAAGGCCTCTCCCTCAAAAAATATTCTGGCTATCATTATCCTCTTTAAAGTTCTTTTATCCTATTAGTAGATGCTCACTTTCCTTTGACCCTTCTACCTTGGTCGAATGTTTGTTCAGCAGAATCAGGCAGTTTGAGAGAAAAGGAGTCCCCTCACTTGGATATGTGAGCTTAAGCCTCTAATACATTATCTATCAAGGGGGAATATGATTTTTCTTTGAGATTAGATGAACCTACTACTATTTGATATTTAGATTATAGCTCTGATAAACTTGATTATTTTAAGTGTTTTCTCAAAATCACAATATAAATATAGCATCTATTTTCCTATTCGAATTAGGAAGAAAACTACTCTTGCTTTTCCTATGAACCACACTAGCCACTAAGAGGAGCTATAGGCTCAAGTATAAGAAATGTGAGACCTGTTCAATTATTTTGTGAAAATATAATGGTGTTCTTGGAATTCTCAAAAAAATAATAACAAAAATTGAGGCCTATTCCCTCCCTTGCTCAAAATGACTATTCAGGAGCCAAGGTGTTGAATAGCTGGATGAGGTCAATTAGAAGGCCTGCCTGAGATATATAGTGACATTCAATTTCATTATTCCACTTCATATTAGATTATTTGAAAACAATTGCAGTATTACAAAATGTTCAACAATTTTAGTATTATAGAATTTTTTTTATTGCCTTGAGTAGTGATTTTAAACTGGAGTCAAATTTGCACCTCCCCCACCAGCGAACATTTGGCAATGTCTGGAAACAATTTTCATTGTCACAAATAAGTGAGGTGGGTGCTACTACCATGCAGTGTGTAGAGACCAGGGATGTTAAGGAGAAAGTACTTTATATTTTCCCTAATGTATTCCTATTACCTCTCATGATTCTTGGTACCACAATATGAAGAAGGAAAGAAAGAAACAAAGAAAGAAACAGAAAGAAAAAGAAAGAGAGGGAAGAAGGAAGAAAGAAAAAGAGAGAGAGGATAGAAAGGGGAGAAAGAGGAAGGAGGGAGAGAAGAAAGGAGGAAGGAAGAAAAAAGGGAAGAAAAAGAGAAGAAAGAAAAAAATGAAAAAAATAATTTCCAACTCTATCTGAGTTAAAACTCAGTGCTTCTGACTTTAAAATCATTTCATAAAGCCACACTATCTCTTTGAAAATTGATACACAGTAATACAATAACTTTGAAACTACTATTTGAAAAGCCTCCCTGTGGATATATGGGTAAGTTTTTATGTAAATAATCATATAAATAAATAAATAAATATATATATATACACACACACATATATAATTTTATTTATTTATTTATGTAATAAAGTAATAATAAATCAAACAAATAATAAAGCATAAATAATAAATAAATAAATAATAATAAATAAATAAAATAAAATAATAATAAAATCTATTTATTGAACTTATGTGCCAGACTCTTTATTCAAGCAATTTGTATATATTATTCATATTAAAATTACAGAAACCTCAATATTTTGTGATATTTCTGCTTCATCATTGGGAAACTGAAGTTCAGAGAGATGAAATAATTTGTCCAAGGTCATAAAGCTCATTAGTGGAAGAACTGAGTTTTAATCTGAGGCCTACTGACTCACGTTCATGAGGTTGTTTTCTATTTGGGATATATTTTATTTTTTAGGGCAGTTTTAGGTTCACACCAAAATTAACCAGAATCAAATCCAAGACAACTATCTCATCTTATAACCCCCTTTCCCATAAAAGCGGCTACTACTACTACTACTACATACACGCACACACACAAACACACACACACATACACCCATACACCAATAGATGCTCACTGTATTGTGCATATATGTAACAGAAAGGTAGCTTAGTTAAGAAGGGTTGTAGCATAGATTGCTCCTAATATCCATTCTTTGCAAGCCTGATTCAGGCCCTTAGACTCACTCAGCCAAGCAATTAGTATTTTTAGGTGGAAATACAGCTGCTCAGACTAAAGAACAAATTTCTGAGAGTTCCTGTTCGTGACATATGATTAAATTTTGGCCAACAAGATGAAAGCAGAAGTGTCATGTGAGAGTTTCCAACAACCATCTTTATACAAGTGCAAAAATTTGCACTTTGTGACTTTTTCTTCATTTTTCCCTCTGCCCTGCCTCCTGGCATGGAGTTGATGCTTCAGACCTAAGGAAGAAGGCTATATTCAACAAGGTGAACAGTAAACTGGAGGAAGTTAAGTTCTCAAGGATTTTATTGAGCAGAGCTGCTTTGTCACCACTGAAATGTGAAATTCCAGACTTTCATATGAGAGAAATGCATTTCTAAATTATTTAAGCCACTGTAATATTGAATTTTTTAGGCATTGGCAGCAGATCCTAATCCTATCCTAAGGATAAAGTATTTTTCAAATGGCCAACTAAAGGACAGGAAAGCAGCAACACTTCAGACCTTATTGGTTATACTGGAACACTGCTTTTCCAGATGGGCCATCCAGTCTTCAAGTATGTGGTATCTTTTCCCCAAAAATATTTCCTCAGATACAGCTGAAGGGAAATTCAGGGGGTCTTTTTCCTTTGATACTTCTGGGACACAATCTCCCTCAGATAAAAGTATCCTGACTCTATGAAACTAAATCCACTTTCACTTTGTCATATAAACACCTTACAAGACACATGTGACAAGTAGAAAGATTGAGTCTGTGTAGGCTAGACCTCAGCTATGCCATCCTTAATGAAGGCCCTTATTAGATGCAATTCATCTTCTAGGGAAGAACTTGATTTTGTATACTAAAGTTAATATGCTCTGCACAGAGGCACAGCTGAAAAAATGTATGGGGATGACTTGACAGAAGAGCCTGAGTCAAGTATATAGCAAAGACTGAAGTTAGAGGACAGCAAGTTTTGGTACAAAACAGGCATTCTGACATCATCAAGGCATACTCAGTCCAAGACGATTGAACCCACCTTGACTCTACTCCCAAGAAGCACCTTTGTGTCCTAGGAAAAGAAATAGCTATGAGCATAAAACCGAATGTATTATAGCACAAGAGTTCCTTGCATATTTACTACTATACCTTTTAAAACCAGTACAAAAGATGTAATTAGAAAGTCATTTCCTTGTAGTTCCAAGAAGCGTAAGCCCAAGAAATCATTATAACAAATTGTACACTGTGATGGTGTGGATAACGATTCAGGCAAACTAAGTTATGATCTAGAGTTCTGAATAGATAGGAAATCTACTAAGGTGACTTTGGACAAATTTATTTCAGTTGGTGACAGTGGCAACTAGCAGCTATAGATGGAGAGTGTCAGTCAGTAATAGCAACCACCTGAGTGTAGGCAGTGGCAGCAAGATAACACTGGTAAAAATGGGAGAATCCAGGTTGTGACACATGTTCAGGTAAGAAGAGCCTTGAAAACAGTTCAAGTGGAGCATGATTCAAAATTTTCCAACTTTTCTTGAGTAACTATTATTTGTGAGTCTCCCTTCTACATGCTGGTGATATAGCAGTGAACGAAAGAGACAAATTCTTTGTTCTCATGGAGCTTATTTCTAACATAATGAGATACCAAATAAGCAAAATTACTTGAGTAAATTTTAAAATTTTAGAAGGTGAAACACTATAGAAAAAAAAAATCATGCTAAGAGGAAGGTATGCTTGCTTAAAGGAGTTGGTTACAATTTTAAATAAGGTGGTCAGGATAAATTTCATTGAGTTAATATTTGAGCTATATGTCTACTTCAACAAGACATAACAAGAAGGGAAAAAATGGCAAGTACAAAGGTTCTGAGGTAGGAATATGCCTAGTATGTTCAAGGAGCAAAAAGGTCAGAATTGCTATAGTTGATTGAGATGAGGAATAGTAAAAAAAAAAAAAAAATGAGGGGCGCCTGGGTGGCTCAGTGGGTTAAAGCCTCTGCTTTCAGCTCAGGTCATGATCCCAGGGTCTTGGGATCAAGCCCCACATCGGGCTCTCTGCTCTGCGGGGAGCCTGCTTCCTCCTCTCTCTCTGCCTGCCTCTCTGCCTGTTTGTTGTCTCTATCTGTCAAATAAATAAATAAAATCTTAAAAAAAAAATGAAAGTCATAAGGTTAAGATCTTATAGACCATTTGAAGGACTCAAATTTACTTCTGAGAGTATGTCATTGGAGGGTTTTATGCATAAGAAATATATGAGCTGACTTAGGTATTAAAAGGATTATTCTGACTTTTTAAGAAGAGGCTACAGGAGAGCAAAAGTAAAAGCAGGAAATAGGCTACTAAAATGAATTGAGAGACCATGGTGGCTTGTACAAGGGTATAGCATTAGAGGGAATGAGAGATAGTTGGTTGGAGATATATGTAAGTAGGGCCAATAGAATTTCCAGATCAATCAGATTTAAGGAGTACATGAAAGAGAGAAGTCAAGGATGATTCCAAGGTTATTGTTCCATGCAATTTGAAGGAATTTAAATGAACTGAGATGGAGGGAAAAAAATGGTGTAGTAAGGTTTTTGTTTATCTGTTTTGCTCTGTTTATTGGTTTGCCTGTTTGTTGGGGTGGATTGGTTAGTTGGTTTCAAACATATTACATTTGAAATTTGTTTAGATATTCAAGAGGAGATGTCATGCAGGCAGTTGAAAGGTATATAAATGGTAATATAGCCAGGAAATGTGAAGTCATAGTGGAAAAGTGTAGATTGAGAAAACAAATGGCCTAGTAAGTGAACCTTGGGGATTCTCCAATCTTTAGAGGTTCAAATGAGTAGAAGAAACAAAAAATAAGACTAAAAATGAGTGACCATGAGGTAGGTGTAGAACCAAGAATGTGTGATCTTGAAAGTCAAGTGAAAAAAGTACTTCCAGGAGAAGGGAATAATTTGTCAAATACAAATAGGTCAAGTAATATGATGACTAGGAATTAGCCATTGGATTTAATAACATAGAAGTCCATAGTAACATTGACAAAACTGTTTTCAGTTAAATTATGGTGACAAAAATCTGACTGGAGTTGATTCAAGAGAGAATGGGAAGAAAGGAATTGGAAACAGTGACTAAATATAGACAACTCTCTTCAATAATTAAAGATCTGAATATGAGTACAGGGGTGGCAAGGTTTGTATATTGGGAGATGGACCAAAGCAAAAGGGAAGAATGCTCTTGCTCCTGAAAATGCAATATCCATAACACTGTAATTTTGGGAAGTTGATCCTAGAAGTTGAGTTAAGCAAGAATACAGCTTCCTTAGAAATCTGAAAGAGGAAATTGTACACATTTTAAGGGAGCAGGAACATGTATCAATTTGAGGATTGTTGAAAAGTTGGGAGTCAAAGTTTAAAGATGCCCATATATTCTGATTAAATAGATAGCAAATAACTTTTGTGAAGGGCAGAGTGGTTGGCAGCTAATGCAGTGTAAGGGCAAAAGTTTAGATCAAGGTGAAGATCATACGTGAGACCATCCTTAGGAATTCACAAGGAGATACACATAAGAGGACAGACGCTAGGAACAGGAGCTTATAGACAGACCCACTCTTGACCATGCTAGAATTAAAAGTGCTAACTCATTGTCAATAGGATAAGAGGAATATGAGAGACACCAGGAAGTCCAGATTTTTTTTTTTTTTAGTTACATCTCGTTCATAGTTTATTTAAAAAACACATACTGAGAGGGGGGACAAGATGGCAGGGGAGTAGGAGGAGGCGCCTTTTCAGCTGGTACCCCAAAGTGAGCTGATTACCTACCAAAAAACTCCATTCACCCATGAAATCAGCCTGAGATCAGAATCAAACACGTCTGGATATCTACAGGGGCAGAAGACTCCAGTGGGCAGGTAAAGCGGAGTGGGAACAATGACTGATATCAGAAGATAAACAAAAGGGGGAGGGAGCCACCAGAGATGACAGGTTGGAAAGTAATACCCCAATACGAGCAAGATTGCCCTGCGTCTGGGGACCAGCATTAACTTGGAGACTGGTTGAAAGCACTCCAAAAGAGCAAAGGATCTCAGGGGGAAATTGTGGGAATTGGGGCGGCTAGGGACAGGAGCTTAAGTCCCCGGTCCCAGGACAGCCTCCCCGTTGCTGAGGCAGAGAGAGTGCAGCAGAGACGCCAGCGCACCCGAGAATGTGTGGGCTCTGGCTCCTGTGAGGGGACGGGAGCCACGCTGGGCGGCAGAACGCCCGAGCCCTACCACAAAGCCTGAGATAAGCACGCACGTCCCTCATGCTCCCCTGAGAGAGTTACAAAGACCCAGCTGGCGCTTTGACCCGAGCCAATGTTTCCAAAGCCTAAGCCGCGTGCCCCAAACTCTCCCCTGACAGAGGTGCGCAAAGGCCCAGCCCGGTGCTCTCGGAACTGTGCCCCGTTCTCAGTGCCTGAGACCCGCGCGCAACCCATAGCCTCCACTGAAAGAGGCACGCGCAAGGCGAGCACTCTTAGACCCAGCAAGATCAGGTACTCCCAGCCCGGGCCAGCAGCAAAATCTCAGCGTGCGATCGGGGCTTGGAAACTCTCTGGCAGTTGGAGCTCCCAAACAGCCGCCACTGCCTTGGCTTTGGGTACAAGCAAAAGATCCTGCACCCCCAGGGTCTGCAACTTGCAACCTGCTCTGCCAGCGGCCAAGGGGGAACTTATTTAGGCTCTGCACCCAGACTGAGGCCTCTCTCTGAGAGGGAGATCAGAGTGCGGTTTGTTTTCCTCTAAAACTACAAAAACCATCAAAGGCGGTCAAGGTGAGAGAAAAAAAAGTGAACAAACATAAAAAACCGCCAGAGAACAAAAGCCTGAAAAAAACCAGTTTCCTCAGAGCCCACCCCCTTGAGAGGTCAGGAGGACTTAACTCAGGAAACTTCATTGACTGACAACCCACGTGGCAGGCCCCTCCCCGAGAAAACAAATCAAGAAAGAAAAAAAAAAAAAGAGGAAAAAAAAGGACTACA
>NC_081575.1:41416702-41433022 GCF_022355385.1 Mustela nigripes
TTTTTGGGTGTTGAGTTGTGTAAGTGCTTCATATATTTTGGATACTAACCCTTTATTAGGTATGTCATCTCCAAATATCTCCTCCCAATCAGTTAGTTGTTTTTGACATCTGTTGATTGTTTTCTTCACTATATGGAAGGTTTTCATTTTGACAAATTCCCAATAGTTTATTTTTTCCTTTTATGTCCCTTGCCTCAGGAGATATATCTTGAAAAATGATGCTACGGCTTATGTCAGAGACATTACTGCCTGAGTTCTCTTCCAGGATTTTTGTGGTTTCAGGTCTCATATTTGGGTCTTTAATCCGTTTGAGTTTGTTTTTGTGTACAGCATAATAAAGTGGTTCAGTTTCATCCTTTTGCATGGAGCTCACCGGTTTTCCCAACACCAGTTTTTGAAGAGCCTGTCTTTTTCTCATGGGATATTCTTTCCTGCTTTGTCAAAGATTAATTGACCATGTAGTTGTGGATTTACTTCTGGGTTTTCTATTCTGTTGTATTATCTATGTGTCTATTTTTCTGTCAGTACCATGCTATTTTGTTGATTACTATAGCTTTGTAATATAACTTGAAGTCTGGAATTGTGATGCCTCCAGCTTTGCTTTTCTTTCTCAAAATTGCTTTTGCTATCCAGGGTCTTTTGTGTTTCCATACAAATTTTAGCGTTGTTCCTTCTAGTTCTGTGGAAAATGCTGGTGGTATTTTGATAAGGATTGCATTAAGTGTGTAGATTGCTTTGGGTAGTATAGACATTGTAACAATATTTGCTCTTCCAACTCATGAACATGGAACTTCTTTCCATTTCTTTCTGTCTTCCTCAGTTTCTTACATTGATGTTTTATAGTTTCCAGAGTACAGGTCTTTCACCTCTTTGGTTAGGTTTATTCCTAGGTATTTTATTGTTTATAGTCCAAATGTAGATGGTACTGATTCCTTAATTTCCCTTTCTTCTGCTTCATTATCAGTGTATACAAATGCTACAGACTTTTGTAGATTGGTTTTGTATCCTGAGACTTTCCCAAATTCATTCATCAGTTCTAGTAGTTTTTTGGTGGAGGCTTTAGTGCTTTTTCCATACAGTCATACGTCCTTTGCAAATGGTGAAGGTTTGGCTTCTTCCTTGCCAATTTGGATTCATTTTATTTCTTTTTGTTTAATTCTTTTGTTGTCTGGTTGCTTTGTGTAGGACTTCCAGTACTATGTTGAATAACAGTGGTGAGAGTGGACATCTTGTCTTGTTCCTGACCTTAGGGAAAAACCTCTCAGATTTTCCCATTGAGGATGATGATAGCTGTGGGATTTTCATATTTGGCTTTCAGTATGTTAAGGTGTGTTTATTCTAAACCTACTTTATTGAGGGCTTTTATCATGAATGGATATTGTATTTTGTCAAATGCTGTTTCTGGGTCTATTGAGATAGTCACATCATTTTGTCTTTTTTCTTACTGGTGTGATGTATCTTGTTGATTTGTGAATATCAAACCACCTTTGCAACCCAGAATCAAATCCCACTTGATCGTGGTGAATGATTTTTTTATTTAAATTTCTATTTAAGTTCAATTTAGTCAGCACATAGTGTATTATCATTTTCAGAGGTAGAATTTCGTGATTCATCATTTGCCTATAACACCCAGTTCTCATTACATCAAATGCGCTCCTTAATGCCCATCACCCAGTTACCCCTCCTTCCTACTCACCTCTCCTCCAGCAACCATCAGTCTGTTTCCTATAGTTAAGAGTCCTTTATGGGGGTGCCTGCTTCCCTTCTCTCTCTGCCTGCCTCTCTGCCTACTTGTGATCTCTCTCTCTAAAAAAAAAAAAAAAAAAAAAAAAAAAGAGTCCTTTATGGTTTGCCTCCCTCTCTGTTCTTATGTTCTTTTTCCTTCCTTTTCCCCATGTTCATCTGTTTTGTTTCTTGAGTTTCACATATGAGTGAAATCATATTGTATTTGTCTTCCTCTGACTGACTTATTTTGCTTAGCATAATACCATCTAGTTCCATCCACATCACTGTAAAGGGCAAGATATCATTCTTTTTGATGGCTGGGTAATATTCTGTTATTTATAACATTGATGTCCAAAAAACTCAAAATTTGGAAAGTGCCCAAATGTCTATAAACAGATGAATGGATAAAGAAGTTGTGGTATATATATAGAATGGTGAATGATTTATTAAATATATCATCAGATTCAACCTGCCAGTATTTTGTTGAGGGTTTTTACATATATGTTCATTAAAGATATTGGCTTGTATCTCTTTTTCTGTCATCTTTTTATTGGGTTTCATATCAGGGTGATACTGGGTTCATGGAATGAATTTGGAATTTTTTCTTCTTCTATTTATTGGAATAGTTTTATAAGAATTGGTATCAACTCATCTTTAAATGTTTGGTAGAATTCGCCTATAAACCCATGTGCTCCTATACTCTTGGTTTGTTGAGAGTGTTTGGATTATGATTCAATCTCCTTGCTAGTAGTCAGTGTTTTCAATTTTCTTTCTTTTTTTTCCTGCTTCAGTTTTGGGAGGTTAAATGTGTCTAGGAATTTATACAGTTCTTCTAGCTTGTCTAATTTGTTGGCATATAGTTCTACATAATATCCTCTTATAATCCTTTGTATATCTGTGGTGTGGTTGTTTTCTTCTCTTTCACTTGTGATGCTATTTATTTGGGTCCTCTCTCCCTCTCTCTTTGGCTAAATCTGTATAGAGTTTTATCAATTTTGTTGATCTTTTCAAAGACCCAGCTCCTGGCTTCATTAATCTTTTTTTTAAAAAAGATTTTATTTATCTTTAAGAGAGAGAGAGAAAGAATGAGCATGAGCAAGGGGAGGGACAATGGGAGAGGGAGAAGCTGGGCCCCACTAAGCATGGAGCCCAATACGGGGCTCTAACCTAGGGCCCTAGGATCTTGGCATGAGCCAAAGACAGACACTTAACCAACAGAGACACCCAGGTGCCCCTTATTGATGTTTTGTATTGTTATATTTGTTGTTGTTGTTTCCATATAATTTATTTCTGCACTAATTTTTATATTTTTTTTCCTTCTTGTGGTTTTGAGGTTTTATTTTTTTTTCTAGCTCCTTTAGGTGTAAGGCGAAGTTATTCATTTGAGATTTTTCTTGCTTCTTGAGGTAAGCCTGTATTGCTATAATCTTCTCTGTTAGAACCACTTTTTTTGCATTCCTAAGGATTTTAAGAGTTTTGTTTTCATTTTCATTTTTTCATGTACTTTTTAAATTTCTTTCTTGTTTCTTATTTCACCCATTCATTGTTTAGTAGTGTGTTATTTTACCTCCATGTATTTGTAGTATTTACAGACTTTTTCTTGTGGCTGATTTATAGATTCATAGTCTTGTGTTCAGAAAAGATGCATGGTACAACTTCAATCTTTTTGAATTTGGTCAGGCTTATTTTGTGGCCTAATATGTGATCTATTCTGGAGAACATGTATTCTGATAATATGTATTCTGCTGTTTTAGGATGGAATGTTCTATATTTATCTGTTTAATCCATCTGGGACAGTGTGTCATTCGAAGCCACTGTTTTCCTGTTGAATTTCTTTTTGGATTATCTATTCATCAGTGTAAGTAGGGTATTAAACTTCTCCTCTATTAATGTATTAGAATTGATTAGTTCCTTTATGTTTGTTACTAATTGTTTTATATATTTTGGTGTCCCCATGTTAGGTGCCTAAACACTTAAAATTGTTTCATCTTCTTAATGGATTGTCCCCTTTATTACTTTATATTGTTCTTCTTTGTCTCTTTTTACCAACTTTGTTTTAAAGTCTTTTTTGTCTGATATACATATTGCCACTCTTGGATTTTCTTTTGACATCCATTTGCATAATAAATACTTCTCCATCCTCTCTCTTTCAATCTTCAGATATCTTTATGCCTGAAATGATTCTGTTGTAGGCAGGATACAGAAGGGTCTTGTATTTTTATCCACTCTGTCACCCTATGCCTTTTGACTGGAATCCATTTACATTTAAAGTAATTAATGATCAATATGTATTTACTCCCATTTTGTTTGGTTGTTTTTGTAG
Source organism: Mustela nigripes (assembly GCF_022355385.1). Taxonomy (NCBI): domain Eukaryota; kingdom Metazoa; phylum Chordata; class Mammalia; order Carnivora; family Mustelidae; genus Mustela; species Mustela nigripes. The sequence continues at coordinate 41,420,751 of NC_081575.1, forward strand.
TTTTTCTCTGATCCTTTCTTCTCTTTCTCTCTTTGATTGTTTGCTGCTTTCTTTAGTGACACACTTGGATTCCTTCCTCTTTAAGTTTTGCAATTTTAGTATTGTTTTTTTATTTGTGGTTACCATTAGGTTTGTATAAAACATGTTCTACATATAGCAGTCTATATTAAGCTGATGATCACTCAATGTTGAACTCATTATTTACTCACTTCCCCTCCATGTTTCAGATATTTGGTATCATTTTGCATCCTTTTATTTTATGAATCCTTTTATTACGAATCCTTACGAATTTTACGAATCCTTTATAGAAGTACTTATTTTTACTGCTTTTGTGTTTTTTACTTTGTACATTCTCACTTACTGTCCTTCTTTCTACCCAAAGTCTGCCCTTTAAATATATCTTGTAGGGCTCGTTTAGAGGTCATGGGCTCCTTCAGTTTCGTTCTGTTTGGTTTGTCCTGTATCTGTCTGAGAAAATTTTTATCTCTCCTTCCATTCTGAATGATAGATTTTCAGGATAGAGTATTCTTGGCTAAAGATTTTGCCTTTCAGCCCTTTGAATATAATGTGTCACTTTCTTCGAGCCTGCAAAGTTTCTGCCTAAAAATCAGCTGATAGCCTTGTGAGGTTTCCTTTGTATGCAGCTATGTTCTCTCTTTTAACATTTAAATTTCATTCTCTGTCACTATTTTTTGCCATTTTAGTTACTATGTGTCTTGTTGAGGACCTTCTTGGGTGGAATTTGTTGGGGGCTCTCCTTGCCTCTTGAATCTGGATGCCTGTTTCTCTTCCCAGAGTCAGGAAACTTTCAGCTATTTGTTCTTCAAACACATTTTATGTCCCACCCCCCACCAGGAGTCCTATAATGTGCATGTTATTATGCTTGATGGAGTCACTGGGTTTTCTATAAGTTTTTTTTTAAAGATTTCATTTATTTATTTGACAGAGAGATCACAGGTAGGCAGAGAGACGGGCAGAGAGAGAGAGATGGGGAAGCAGGCTCCCTACCAAGCAGAGGGCCTGTTGTGGGGCTCGATCCCAGGACCCTGGGATCATGACCTGAGCTGAAAGCAGAGGCACCCCTGGGTTTTCTAAGTCTATTCTCATTATTCAGTATTTGTTTGTCTGTCACCTATTTAACTTGATTGCTTTCCATTACCTTATGTCCTCCAGGTCACTGATACGTTCTTCTGCTTCCTGTATCCTTCTGCTTATTCCAACTATTGTATTTTTAATTTTATGTATTGAGTTCTTCATCTCTGATATGTTTTTTTTCATCATTGTTAAGGGTCTTACTGATGTTTTCCAACTTTCCTCAAGTCCAATGAATGTCTTTATGATCATTGCTTTAGATTCTCTTTCAGTCATACTACTTTTTCTGCTTAAATCTCCTGCTTTGATTTTTGTGATGTTCTTTCATTTTGGACAAATTCTTGTCTCTTATTTTGTCTGTCTCTCTGTATCTGTTTCTCTGTGTTAGGAAAGTCAACTACAACTTTTGCTTTTGAAAGTAGTGACTTTATGAAGGAGAGTTTCCATTGTGCCCTGCAGTTCAGTGTCCCCTGTTCACCAGAACCTGGCATTTCAGTGGAGTCTTCTATATATATTGCTGTATCCTGTTATTGCGTCTCAGCTGCTTTCCCTTTCACTCCAGACATCTGCACTGGCTCTCTGCCTATTGTGGGCTGTGCTTTCTCTCTGTGGTGTTAGTGAGACCCAAGAAAGCTGGTTCTGAGGGCACATGATCATAGAAGGTCTCAGGAATGGGGCTGTGGTGTTAGTAAAATTGAACTGAGCCACTAGTCCTTGACCAGATGCCCTGAAGCATGGTGGTGGCCTGGTGGATTGCATGCATTAGAGGCAGCAGCCAGGGAGAAGACTCTGCTAGACATGGCATATGACATCTGTGTACGCAGAGGCTGAGCATGAAGCATAATGGTGGCTGGAGGCATGTGGTAACTGGGTGGTGTGCTCGAGGCCTTAAGAAAATTTGCCCTGAGCCACTTGTCCTAGGCAGGATCACCTGAAGTGTGATGGCTGAGGGGGCACAGTGTGTGGAGACAGTGGTTGGATGGGGTGTGCAGGCCCTTAACAAAATTTGCACTAAGCCCAGGGTGGAAGCCAGCAGGCTTGGAGTGTATGAGTCCTCAGGAGAACTTGTGGGTGGCGTGCAATATTAGCAGGTTAGATAATAAGTGTCTATGCAGTGCTGCCTCTCACAGGTAGCCCTGTGTTTATGTTATGACAGGGAGGGGGGAATGGCACCTGTCAGTTCCTTTGTTCCCAGAGAAATCCTCAACATATTCTGAAATTGGTATAAACAGTTCCCCCTCCTGTTGTGCAAGCTGTCTTCTATGTTGCCTCTCTGCAGAGTGTTGTCTCTTTAAGGCTGGGGACCTGGCTGTCACTCACCTTCCTGGCTCTCCCAGTGCTGAGTCAGCTGATCTTTAAAGCTTCAGCCTCCAAGTCCTGCTGGTTATACAAACTCAGGGAATTCAGTCCCTCCGATTTTCAAGTCCAGATGTTACTGTGATTTATTTACCCTGTGTGTGTTCCTGGTGCTTCCTCTTTTCTGTGACTGAAGCTACCCTTCCTCCTGCAAGCAGCTTCCAATCATCTTTTCTGCCCTTCCTCATATCTCCTATGTGTCTTTCTTATTTTGCCAGTCTTTGGATGACTCTCTACTTTTTGTTTTGTTTTGTTTTGTTTTGTTACTGGGATGTGAGTGATATATACTTTTAAATGTGGGACAAGGTGAGCAATCTTCCCAAGGCTCTCTGAAATTAATTTTATCAACATATTTTATTAAATCCAATTATCCAAAATATTATTGCAATCTATGATCAATACAAAACATTTACTACTAGGATATTTTACAGTCTTTCTTTCATACTACATCTCTGAAATCCAGTATGTATTTTAGAGATACAGTATATCTCAGATTGGATACTAAATTTTCATTGGCAGTAATGATCTATATTTAGTTAGGTTTTTAAAACTTACCCAAAAACGTTGATATGATCTGACAAAGATTTTAAAGCAGTCATAAAATACTTCAAACATCAATTTTTAAATTATTTTATCAATTTTATTTTATTTTTATTTATTTTTTAAATTATGTTCTGTTAGCATACAGTACATTATTAGTTTTTTTAGTGCTCCATGATTAATTGTTTGCTTGTAACATCCAGTGGAAAATAAATTACAAATTTTCTTGAAATGAATGAAAGATTAGAAAATCTCAGGAAAGAGATAAATTTTATAAAAATAATCTAATAAATTATAGAACTGTAAAATGGAATTGTAGAAATTTTTAAAAAACATTCTAAATAGGTTCAAGTGTGGAGTGGAGAGGACAGCAATAGAATCAGTGAGTTTGAGCAAAGGTCAATAGAATTTCTTCAAACTGAACAATAAAAGGAAAATAGACTAAAAAGATAAAAATGAACAAAGTCACAAGGACTTGTGGGAAAATAATAAAGAGCTAACACTTGTACTATCAGGGTTGCAGAAGGACAAGAGAGAGAAAGAGAGGAATGGAAAATAATGCAAAGAAATAATGACTGAAAACATCTCAAATATGGTGAAGAGTATAAGCCTAAAAATTCAAGAATTTAATAAAATTCAAAATGGTAAGTCAAAGACAACTACCCCAAAACATAGCATAATTAATTTTCTGAAAACAAAATGTAAAGCAAAAAATCTTGAAAACATCCTGGGATAAAGAATGAGTTACCAATAGAGTTGCATCAGCTAGAATGAGAGATTTTTCATCTTAACACCATGGAGGCCAAATGGAAATGACAACTGCCTTTCAGGCACTGAAAGAACTGTCCACTTTGGATTCTATATCTAGTGAAAATGTTCTTCAGAAATGAAGATATAAATAAATTCACTGTAGGACTGAGGACAACTAAAAGAATTGGTCTCTAGAAGACCTACACCTTAAGATCAGAAAAAGGAAGTTCTTCCAACAGAAAGAAAATGATACAAGAAAGAATCTGGAGACTCAGGAAAAAAAGAAAGAGCAGAAAGATAATGATACAATAAAGTATTTCTTCCATCATGAGCTATATAAATTGTAATGATGTTTAGATATCATTATGTGAAATGATAAATAATTTACATATCATCATATATAAATGATAATTAAAAGGATTATAACACGATTTGTTAAGTGGTATTTTTATAACACCATTTTTAAGTGATATTTTCAAATGAGGAAGGTAAAACAACCTATCTGGGAATAAGGTTTCCACATTTTACTTCACGTGACCAAATAGGCTATAATAAGTCACATACATATACTTTAATACTCCGTTTAAGCACTACAAAAATTATACAAAGCAATACACAAAAATCATTATAAGTAAATCAAGATGGAATCCTAAGAATATTCAAGAAACACACAGGAAAGGAAGAAGAAACAGAAAAAAGAGAAGTAGATGAAACAGAGAAAATAATAAAACTGCAGAATTAAGCCCTAACATATTTATGGCACTATATGCTTACAGTAGAAGTAAAAGAAGGTCTCAGATCCATAATGTAAGTTTTTACATCAAGGAAATAGGAAAAGAAGAGCAAAATAAATCCATAGCAAGCAGATGAAAGAGATAACAAAAATAGAGCAAGAAAAAAAAAAAGAGCAAAAATCAATGAAAGTGAAAATTGGAAAACTAAAAAAAAGTCAATAAAACAACGTGTTTCTCCAAAAAGCAGTAATATTGAGAAACTTCTGGTAAAACTGAAAAAAGAAAGAGATAGAAGACATAAATAACCACTACCAAAATTGAGTTAGGGAATATCACTAAGTCATTAAATTGACAAGGGAATACTATGACCACCTTAGAAGGATTGGGCCATTCCTCAAAAACAATAAACTAATCAAAAGTATTACTTAACCAAGATAAATTAAATAATCTGAATAGCCCTATAACCATTAAAGAAATTTAATTTATAATTTCAACATCCCCTCCAACCCAAAAAGAAATCTTTAAGGCCCAGATGGCTTTGCTGGATAATTTTGACAAACATTGAATGAATTCACACTTATGCAAATTTTCTTCCAGAAAATAGATGAGGGGAAATGCTCCCCAAATAATTTCATGAAGTCAGTATTATTCTGATACCAAAGATAGATAAACACAACCCCCAAATGAAAACTATAGATGAAGACTTCTCATGAAATTAAATACAAAAAAATAGTCAACAAAATATTTGATAACTTAACTCAAAATCATATCAAAATAATTACGCACGGGGTGGCTCGGTGGGTTAAAGCCTCTGCCTTCTGGTCCGTCGCGGTCATGGTCACAGGGTCCTGGGATCCCACCCCACATTGGGCTCTCTGCTCGGTGGGGAGCCCGCTTCCTCCTCTCTCTCTGCCTGACTCTCTGCCTACTTGTGATCTCTGTCTGCCAAATAAATAAATAAAATCTTTTAAAAAAATTATACGCTGTCACAAATGGGATTTACTTGGATGTTGGGAAGTAAAAGGCATTCAAATTGTACAGGAAGAAGTAAAATCATTTCTATTCACAGATGACATGGTCTTAAACATAGAAAATCATAAAGATTCTACACAAACTCTTATATCAAATAAATGAATCCAACAAAGTTGCCAGATACTAGATAAACACATGAAGTCAACAAACTATATAAAAAAGAAAGTTTTAAATGTAACTGTCCTTATTATGAAATATTTGTGTACATAATAAATCCTAAGGAATCTACAAATAGCTCCTAAAACTAAGTTAATTTAACAAGGTGATAGGATACAACAAAGTTAATAAACAAAATTTAATTCTGTTTCTATACAGTAGCAAGAAATAATTAGAAAACAAAATTGCAAACAATATCACTTATAAACACTGCAAAAAACTAAATGTAGTAGCTGAATTTGTATTACAGAAGATAAATTTTCATTGCTGTCTTTTGCTAGATATGCTTAGTTATCTTTTGGTGAATCTTTTACTTCTCCATACATTTAAAAAATATTTACTGTTCTCTTTGGATTTGTTTTGAGATAATTGGGTTGAGCTAAATTTACTTCTTTTGTAATGTTGGCAGTTAACTATTTACAATCTTAGAAAGTGCAAATATGAAAATAATTTTTAAATGACTTTTATACTATATTTCTCTCCCTTAGTGCTATGAAATGTGAAAAACTGTCTTTTTATTGTTTACATTAAGTTCCTGGCACACAATAGGTTTTTAGCCAGTTATTAAATGGTTATATAATCAATATAGTGCTAGGTGGTCAATAAAACTCTGGTATAAATCTTTGCAGTTTGCTCACTGAGAAATTAAAAAATTAGTATTTCAGGTAATATAGATATAAAAAGGAACTTATGAAAAAATTTCATTTACAATGGCATCAAAAAGAATGATATGCTTAGGGATATATTTAATCAAAGGAATACAATCTTTGTACACATTAAACTACATCAATGAATGAAATTAAAGAAGACAGAAATAAGTGGAAAGGCAATCTGTGTTACAGATTGATGGACTTAACATTGTTAATATAGTAGTACTCTCCATGTTGATCTACATATTCAAAACAATCCCTATGAAACACTTGGCTTCCATTTTTTTCAGAAATTGAAAAGCTAACCTTAAAATGCATACTGAATTACAAGGGATCAAAAAAAAAATCTTGAAAAAGAAGAGCAAGGATGGAAGAGTCACATTCCCAATTTAAAGACTTAGTACATATTATACAGTAATTAAAATAGCATGGTTCTGGCATAAATAGAGAGCAATGGCATGAAATTGAGAGTTCTGGTACATTGATTTTTTACATGGGAAATAAGAATTCATTTGGAGAAAGTGTGTTCAACATATGTTTCTAAGATAACTGGATATCCAGGTACAAAAAAATAAAGGAGTTGGACTTCTATTGCATATCATACAAAAAATTAATTCAAAATGGATCAAAGACCTAACTATAAAGACTGAAACTATCAAATTCTTAAAAGAAAACATAGGGGAAAAGCTTAATAACATTGGATTTCCAACATTTTTTTGGATATGACACCAAAACCACAGCAACCAAAGAAAAAAAGATAAATTGGACTTCTTCAAAATTAAAAACTTCTGTAGTATATATGATACCAATAATGAAATGAAAAGATTACTCATGGAATGGTAGAAAAAATTGCTAATTACATATCTGTTAAATGACTTGGATCCAGAATACATAAGGGATTTTTACAACTCAAACAGGCAACTGACCTCATTAAAATGACAAAGGATATGAATATATATCACTCAAAGATATATATCATTAGTCATTAGGGAAATGCATACCAAAACTATAATGAAATAATACTTCATACACATTAGAATGACTATTATTTAAAAAAATAAGTATTTTCTATGATGTGGAGAAATCGAAGCCTTCATACTTTGTTGGTGGGAATGTAAAATGGTGCAGCAGTTTTAGAAAACAGTTTGACAAATCCTAAAATGTTAAGCATAGGGTCACCCACCACACACCTCAGAAATTCTACTCTTAAGTATATACCCAAGAGCAATAAAAACATATACACACAAAAATGTGTGCACGAATGTTCAGCATTATTCGTAATAGTCCAAAGTAGCACATCCCAAATGTCTATCAGCTGATAAGTGGATAAATAAAATGTATTATATTCATACCATGGGATATTATTCAACAAGAAAAGAAATGAAGTACATGCTATAAAATATATTAACCTGAAAAACATTTTGCTAATTGAAAAGATCCAATCATAAAAGACCACATATTGTATAATTCCATTTATATATACTGTCCAGAATAGGTGATATGTAGAGACAAATAGCATATTAATGGTTGCCTAGGGTTGTGAAAGGTTGGAGAGTTAATGGTGAATGACCACTAATGGGTGTAAGGTTTCTTTCGGGGGGTGATAAAATGTTCTATAATTTGTTTATGGTGATATTTGCACAATATATGAATATATTAAGAGTCAACGAATTATACCCTTTAAAGTGGTAAACTTTATGGTATGCAAGCAGTAGGATATATGAGTCTGGAGCTCAGAGGGGTAGTTTAGATTAGAGATAATTATTTGGGTGTTGTCAGTGGATAGATAGAGGACATAAAAAGTATATGAGACTAGGTGCTATCACCTATGGAGAAATTGTAAATAAAGAGATATAAGATACTAGAGCTGAGCCCTGAGATACTATCATATTTAGAGGTTAGAAAGATGAGAAGAAACCAGTAAAGAAGACCAGAAGAAATGAGGCCAGTTAGCAGAATCATATATTTTTCTACAGTCACAATCAACTGCATTAGTGATGTAGGAGACAAATCAGAAGAGAGTTATCTCAGAAGCCAAGAGAAGAAACTGTTTCAAGGAAAAGAGAGTGGTCAATTTTGTCAAAATTATTGATATGTTAAAAAGAAGAGCACTGGGAAGAGTTAGCATTGTATTTTACATTGTGGAGATCATTGATGACATTGAGAAGAGCTCTTTAGCTCTTTGCATGGAGTACTGGGGATGAAAATCTGATTGAAATTAATACAAAACTGATCTGGGTAAGAGTAACTGAATAAAACTAATTTGATATGTGGGTAGGTAAGAGAAGAAAGTTATTTTTATTTTCTAGTGAAGTGTGAATAGAGGTCATTAGGTGAAAATGAGAATGAGGAAGGAGACTTTGGTGGATTAGGGATAGAAGAAAAAGTATGGATTTTTAATCTTCTTAGATGTGAGTGGACTAAGGGAATGTATCATGTTACTAGGTGACATTGTCAGCCCACTGGTGGCTTACAGTCATGAATTAAAAATGAGACAAGTTAGCACACTTGTGTATTTTCCATAACCAGAGCCAGCTGCACAGATGTGGGTGTGAAAGGGGTGAAAAGTTCAAAGATATTTGTGATTTTACCAAGCTCAAGAAAAGCTATAGAATTAAGGGTCTATGCAAAAGATTGATTAGGTTGATACACCATGAAATCGTAGCTAAGTAAGAGAGTGAGAACTTCTTTGAGTAAGGGTGAAGGGGAATAAAAATGTGTTAAAATCAATGGACTGTGGATGCATATGAGGTCAAAGGATTTTCAGAGTCTGGTGATAGAGGGAGTCAGCTGGAAAAATGAGTGATATGAGAGTGAGACAATTGAAAATAAGGTTATAAGAGAAGTATGGTTATTGGTAATTATGTAGTCCAGAGTATATTCTTGTGGAAGTAGGTGGCTGAGATAATGGGGTTAAGTTTATTTGGGTAGGAAGTCTTGGATTACAGGAGGAAGGACACTGGCAGAATCAGCTAAGTAGATATTAACTTTATTAAGAATTAGTAGTGTTGGAGTAAATGACAGCAATGATAATGTTTTTAAGGAATGAGGAGGAATGATGTGGGGGTCTATAGATGACTGCAACAAGTAAGGGGTAATGGATAATATCATCAGATAGTAAGAGTTTCAAAGGTGGGGGCTACCAAGGAGAAAGGAGGGATGATGATCTAGAAGGGACAATGGTTCAGAAGCTGCAACAGGACATAAAGGAAAGTATCAGAGTATGAGGAAGGAGTTTGTAGAGATGGTAATGAGAGATGATTAGAAATTTCTGGACTTCCTCATCATAGCAATACATTTTCATTTTTTGGATTGCATTAAGTTGAATTCTTTTTCATATGTAGGTGACAGGATAAAATAATTGTGGTCTTAATTTGTTCTCCCTGAGTTTCTCTTTCCAATTTTATGGAGGGTTTTCCTTGGGCAGGTACAGAGGTTATATAGTGGAGCTTAAAGCAAAAATTTTCTCAATATCTCTTGCTGGATTTTTTAAAGCCTAAGCTCTTTGACACAATCATGTTAGGTCATCCTCATGAAAGAAAGGGAAAGATGTAATTACATTTTGTAAGTGGTGAGGTGGGAACAAAAACACAGGAGTTAAATTAGAGAAAGAAATTCATCAGGCATAGGAAAGTTATAAGGAATTAGGGTTACTAAAACAGCATGGATTCATGCCCTCTCAGCACCCAGGGAAGTAGTGTGAACACAGTAGATATGACCCAAGTTATCCGGACTCCCTGATTTGCCAAATACTTCCATGACCAGACATAACACAAAAGTATTAGAGTCAGTGCAAGGGACTAAATGACTAAATAAATCAATATTGACTAGTGTAGACTATAGACCAGTGGGTACCCCTCAATTTCATGACTTCTCCAGACATTTGTACCACCTTAATTGATGAATGAGGAAAGTACAAATAATTATTAAGATTAAATTTCCTCTTAGACTGATTGGATAAGAGTTGGGAGTTCAAATAACCATTTATTGTTTTCTCTTTTTTGTTTTGTTTTGGTTTGGTTTGGTTTTCTCACATTCAAGTTTGTAGAGTAAAATTCACAAATATGTTTTACACTTTCAGGTATAAGTATTTTTTTTAAAAAAGATTTTATTTATTCATTTGAGACAGAGAGAGAGATCACCAGTAGGCAGAGCAGCAGCCAGAGAGAGAGCAGGGAAACAGGCTTCCTGCTGAGCAGAGAGCGAAATGCTGGCTCAATCCCAGGACCCTGAGATAATGACCTGAGCTTAAGGCAGAAGCTTAACCCACTGAGCCACTCAGGCACCTGGATATGTCTTTCTTAATTAATTTTTTTAAGATTTTATTTATTTATTTGAGAGAGCGTGAAAGCAAGAGAGAGATCATGGAGGGAGAGGGAGAAGCAGACTCTCTATTAAGTGAATAGCCTCATGTGGGACTCAATCTCAGGACCATGGGATCATGACCTAAGTTGAAGGCAGGGCTTAACTGACAGAGCCACTCAGGCACCCTAATTAAGTATTTAATTTTAATTCCAGTATAATTAATGTACAATGTTATATTAGTTTCCAGTGTACAATACAGTGATTCAACAATTCTATACATTACTGGGTGCTCATCACAGTAAGTGTACTCTTTAATCCCCATCACTTATTTAATTCCCCCCCCCCCCTCCACCTTCCTCTTGGTAACCATCACTTTGTTCTCTATAGTTAAGAGTCTATTTCTTGGTTTGTTTCTCTTACTGCTTTTTCCTCTGCTCATTATTTTGTTTCTTAAATCCTACATATGAGTGAAATCATATGGTATTTGTCTTTCTCTAGTTGACTTATTTTGTTTAGCATTATACACTCAAGCTCCATCCATGTTGTTGCAAATGGCAAGGATTCATTCTTTTCTGTGGCTGAATAATATTCCTGTGTGTGTGTGTGTGTGTGTGTGTGTGTGTGTGTGTGTGTGTGTATCTCACATCCTTAACCTTGGTTCCACATCTTGGCTATTATAAATAATGGTTCTGGGATGCCTGCGTGGCTCAGTTGCTTAAGTATCTGCCTTCAGCTCCGATCATGATCCCAAGGTCCTGGGATTGAGTCCCACATCGGGCTCTTTGCTCAACAGGGAGCCTGTTTCTCCCTCTGCCTGCTCTGCCTGCAGCTTTCTCTGCTTTTGCTCTATCTGACAAATAAATAAATAAAAATCTTTAAAAAATAAAATAAAATAAATTTTAAAAAATAAACAGATAAATAAATATGCTTCCATAACATAAGAGTGTATTTATCCCTTTGAATTAGTGATTTTTTTAATTTTTAATTTTTTATAAACATATATTTTTATCCCCAGGGGTACAGGTCTGTGAATCGCCAGGTTTACACACTTCACAGCACTCGCCAAAGCACATACCCTCCCCAGTGTCCATAACCCCACCCCCCTTATCCCAACCCCCCTCACCCCAGCAACCCTCTGTTTGTTTTGTAAGATTAAGAGTCACTTATGGTTTGTCTCCCTCCCAATCCCATCTTGTTTCATTGATTCTTCTCCTACCCACTTAAGCCCCCATGTTGCATCACCACTTCCTCATATCAGAGAGATCATATGATAGTTGTATTTCTCTGCTTGACTTATTTCACTAAGCATGATACGCTCTATTTCTATCCATGTTGTTGCAAATGGCAAGATTTCATTTCTTTTCATGGCTGCATAGTATTCCATTGTGTATATATACCAATTCTTGATCCATTCATCTGTTGATGGACATCTAGGTTCTTTCCATAGTTTGGCTATTGTGGACATTGCTGTTATAAACATTCGGATGCACGTGCCCATTTGGATCACCACGTTTGTATCTTTAGGGTAAATACCCAGTAGTGCATTTGCTAGGTCATAGGGCAGTTCTCTTTTCAACATTTTGAGGAACCTCCATGCTGTTTTCCAGAGTGGTTGTACCAGCTTGCATTCCCACCAACAGTGTAGGAGGGTTCCCCT
>NC_081575.1:41438022-41508784 GCF_022355385.1 Mustela nigripes
CACCCTTTGCCATATTGGGGAAATTCTCCCCAATAATTCTCTCCAGTATACCTTCTGCTCCCTTCTCTCTTTCTTCTTCTTCTGGAATCCCAATATTCTAATGTTGTTTCATCTTATGGTGTCACTTATCTCTCGAATTCTCCCCTCGTGGTCCAGTAGCTGTTTGTCCCTCTTTTGCTCAGCTTCTTTAGTCTCTGTCATTTGGTCTTCTATATCGCTAATTCTTTCTTCTGACTCATTTATCCTAGCGGTGAGAGCCTCCATTTTTTATTGCACCTCATTAATAGATTTTTTGATTTCAACTTGGTTAGATTTTAGTTCTTTTATTTCTCCAGAGAGGGCTTTTATATCTCCTGAGAGGGTTTCTCTAATATCTTCCATGCCTTTTTCGAGCCCAGCTAGAATCTTGAGAATTGTCATTCTGAACTCTAGATATGACATATTACCAATGTTTGTATTGATTAGGTCCCTAGCCTTCGGTACTGCCGCTTGTTCTTTTTTTGTGGTAATTTTTCTGCCTTGTCATTTTGTCCAGATAAGAGTATATGAAAGAGCAAGTAAAATACTAAAAGGGTGGCAACAACTGCAGGAAAATATGCTTTAACCAAATCAGAAGAGATCCCAAATCGTGAGGGGGGAGAAAGGGGATAAAAAGAGTTTCAAAAAGAAAGAAAGAAAAGAAGAAAAAAAAATGAAAAGAATTAAAAAAAGAAAATGAATAAAGAAAAGTATAAAAAAGAAAAAATATGTATATTAAACTAGTTAAAAAACGCTAAAAAAGAAAAGGGTAAAAGTTAAAAAAATTTTAGCAGAAGAGAAAAAAAATGAAAAAGAAAAAAATTAAATTAACTGCAAGACTAAAAAATCACAGGGAGAAAGCCGTGAGTTCCGTGCTTTGCTTTCTCCTCCTCTGGAATTCTGCTGCTCTCCTTGGTATTGAAACTGCACTCCTTGGTAGGTGAACTTGGTCTTGGCTGGATTTCTTGTTGATCTTCTGGGGGAGGGGCCTGGTGTAGTGATTCTCAAGTGTCTTTGCCCCAGGCGGAATTGCACAGCCCTTACCAGGGGTCGGACTGAGTAATCTGCTCGGGTTTGCTTTCAGAAGCTTTTGTTCCCTGAGTGCTTTCTGTAGAGTTCCAGAGGACAGGAATACAAAAGGTGGCCTCCTGGTCTCTGGCCCGGAGAGAGCCTGGGGCCCCACTCCTTAGTGCGCCCTCAGAGAACAGCGCCCAGTTACTCCCGTCTGTCTGACCTCTGGCTGCGCTCTGAGCTCACTGAGCCTGCGGCTGGTTCAAGGTAACACCGAGCTGGGAGCTTACTCTCAGCTCTGTCTCTGTAGCCGTCTTCCCCGTTCCAATACCCGCAAGCTCTGCGACACTCAGACACCCCCGAACCTTCTGTCACTCTGCAGGACCTGAGGCAACGCTGACTCCGCGTGGGCTTCACCCTGGTTCAGCCTCTGGAGCCATGTCCCTCAGTGGAAGACTTTTAAAAGTCCTGATTTTGTGCTCTGTTGCTCCACCGCTTGCCGGGAGCCAGCCCTCCCCCAGGGTCTATCTTCCCGTCACTTTGAATTCACTTCTCCGCCAGTCCTACCTTTCAGAAAGTGTTTGTTTTTCTGTTTCTAGAATTGTTGTTCTTCTCTTCAATCTGCCGATGGATTTGCAGGTGTTTGCAATCTTTAGATAAGCTATCTAGCTGATCTCCTGCTAGCTGAAGTAGTCTCAGCCTGCTACTTCTCCGCCATCTTGACTCCTCCCCCTGAATTAGTGTTTTTGTGTTTTGGGGATAAATATCCAGTAGTGTAATTACTGGATTGTTGGGTAGCTCTATTTTCAATGTTTTGAGGACTTCCATACCATTTTCCACGGTAGCTGCACCAGTTTGCATTCCCACCAACAGCACAAGATGATTCCTTTTTCTCTATATCCTCACAACACTTATTTCTTGTGCTTTTGATTTTAGCCATTCTGAGAGTTGTGAGGTGGTATATCTCATTGTAGTTTTGATTCGCATTCCCTTGATGATGAGTGATGTTGAATATTGTTTAATGTGTCTGTTGGACATCTGAATATCTTTGGAGAAATGTCTGTTCATGTCTTCTGCCCATTTTTTTTTCAAATTAAGCACTTATTTTTCCATTCTGTCATATAATATTAATTTTAGTAGAGAGAAGATTTTCATGACTAATATAACTTGAAGTCTATAATTGTGGTGCTTCCAGCTTTGCTTTCTTTTTCTAGATTGCTTTGGCTATTTGGGGTTTTTTGTGGTTCCATATTAATTTTAGGATTGTTTGTTTTAGTTCTGTGAGTAGTATAATTTGCTTTGAAATTTATTGTATTCATTTCTGATTCCCTTCACTTGCAATTCTCACTCCATGGTGTTGCATGCTTTCCTTTAAACTTCTGGAAAAAAGGTCCGATTTGTCATGCATTTTAATGGCTATCTGTCTACCTGCAAGTCAGATATACTGCATATGCTCAAAATGTACATTTAGGGAATTCCTGGGATTTGATATGTATCTTTGAGAACATAACTTAAAATTTTGAGATCAAAAAGTATATTGACAAGGTTTGATGACCTTTAAATATGCCTTAAGGTGATATAACATAGAGTCAATCTTATGAAGAATTACATTAAAAACAAATATTTGTACAAAACAGCCAGTCAAATGGCTTGTTTTTATGTTATTAAACAATCTTTGTCATTACTTATGACCTTTGGGTAATTATTAAAGAGGCATAGTGGCCTCTCATGTGTTGCCTTTAAAGGTAATGCTGAGGGTGGTTATGAAGGGGATTAAGAGTACACTAACTGTGGGGACACCTGGGAGTCTCAGTGGATTAAGCCACTGCCTTCGGCTCAGGTCATGATCTCAGGGTCCTGGGATCAAGCCCTGCATCAGGCTCTCTGCTCAGCAGGGAGCCTGCTTCCCCCTCTCTCTCTCTGCCTACTTGTGATCTCTCTCTGTCAAATAAATAAAAATCTTTTTAAAAAAAAAGTACACTTACTGTGATGAGTACTGACTAATGTACAGAATTGTTAAATCACTGCGTTGTACACCTGAAACTAATACAATACTGTATCTGAATTATACTTTAATAAAAAACAAAAAATGAAACTTCAAAAAATAACGGTAAACAAAACTTGAGAAAACACTTTAAATTTTATTTTGACTTATTCTTTGTTTCATTTCAGGTTCAAATATCCCCTTTTCCTTTTCAACTCATGTTTTTATGTCTTTGCTGTATGCTAAGCACCAAACAAGGCAATTTGACATATAGGGTGGCAAAGCATTTAGAAAAAGTTAATCCCCAACCTGATTTTGTATTCATCTACAAAGTAGGGTGTGTACTAGCTTCTAAAAATAAAAGTCTATATAGAATAAATTTTGCTCCTTCAGGAACTATTTTTAATCTGTTGAAATGGTTATGAAAAACATAAAACATGACATATGACAATGTTTTCTGAAAAATGATTGGCCTTTAATTCATTAGCTACCTTCTTCTCAATTTTTGGAATTAAAGAGTAGCTATACTCAATGCCTTTATTACCTTCAGGAGCCAGAGTATTCTTAAGTGATGTCCAAAGTCTCTATAAATAAAAAGGTGCTATTATACTGGAAATCATAATGTTGGAAAAGGTTCGGTTAATAGATTTGCAGTCTTGGAGCCTGTAAACCCACTGGTCCATTTGAGAATGATAAAGTTATTAATAGCAACTTCTACTCATGGCCTACTCTATCCCTATGCTTTGGTAAAGTGTTCCTATGATAATGCCCTCTTTCAGCCTGGGGTTGTCCCCCTACCCATTCTAATTCCAATCTGTGATGATATTTTTATTCCCTGGCTCACTGCCCCTTAAAATAATTGAAGCCTGTGGGCACTATATATTTTTTAATTTTTTTTCAGTGTTCCAAGGTTTATTATTTATGCACTACACCCAGTGCTGCATGTAATATGTGCCATCCTTAATACCCACCATCCCCCAACCTCTTCCCTTTCGAAACCCTTAGTTTGTTTCTTAGACTCCATAGTCTCTCATGCTTTGTCTCCCAATTCACATTTCCTTTCCTTCTCCTAATGTCCTCCATGTGGGCACGATGTATTAAGCTGAATGGTTAGTTTGATCAAAGAAGCACTTTGAATTTAGACTCTGAAACCCTGGATGAGCTTATCATGTCCAGGTAACCCAACTCGTGGATGACTTGACACACTTGACAAATTAGCACCACACCCAGCTGGCCCTAATGGAAAAGCTTGATAAACTTTTCTCTGGAATGTTCTAAGACAATAAAATACTCATGAGACCATTATTCTAATGCTTCTGTGATCTGCTGAAAGAAGTGTCATTCCTCTTACCTCCTTGACAACCTGCCATAATTAATCCATTTTCCATTTTCCAAAATCAGTCTGCACTAAACACTTTCTTGAATGCTAAGATACTATCAATCTTTTTTAAAAAGATTTTATTTATTTGACAGAGAGATCACAAGTAGGCAGAGAGGTAGGCAGAGAGAGAGGGGGATGCAGGCTCCCTGCTGAGCAGAGAGCTCCATGAGGGGTTCAATCCCAGGTCCCTGAGACCATGATCTGAGCCAAAAGCAGAGGCTTAATCCACTGAACCACCCAGGTGCCCCAAAACTATGAATCTTTTACTTCTCTCTTTATATAAAAGTTTTCTCCTCTTACTTCTCCACTGGACTTCAAGACACTGGGATGGGAGGGGAAGGGGGCCAGATAAAAATTTCCTTGGGTTTTACCTATGCTGTGTAATGCTGTTTGTCTCTGTAAAGTCCCACACATTTTGAGGAAAATGAATTGGTTTCTCATTCCACAATTGTACCTAGAAAAATTTGAGTCATATCAATATAGCCCTCCTTAGCCAGCATTCCTAATGGAACAACAAGTAAAACCCCTAACATCCTCCAATCAGTGCCTTATTACATACTTTAAAGAAATATAGAGTCCCTGAACAAATCTGAATTCTGATGCATTGACAAAAGTATTTCAAATAATGATATCATTCAATAATTTTAAAAAAATGTTTATTTTTGAGGTTGAACAACGGTTCATTGCAGATTTTCTAATGAAACAATTAACAGTCTCAAAGATTATTTCAATAATTTTTAAAGTTAAAGCACAGCCTGAATACAAATTGATTTAAATAGGTACATTTTTAAAAAAGAATTGAAGATATTTAAAAGATCCCGTTGAATGCATGTGGCATTATTCCTAGTTTTATGAATACTGTTTCAATTAAAGTAGTTTTCACAGAAAATACCTCGTGGTCATTTTCTCTAGATACTGGTAGCACTAAACATATTAAAGATTATGCATTCTAATGGTTTGTGTGTATGAATGTATGTGTACATGTGTGTATGTGCCCATGTATAATTTCTGCTTTTCCTATTTTACTATCTAAATGATTATCCTTTCTTACTATTTCCTCTGGGGCTCTTAGCTTACTTCAACAGACCTAATCACTCAGAGCTTTTCTTGTCAACTCTTCTCATATTCATTTTCTAGTTTTCAAATATTTTGAACAGTGCCTTTTATTCTGAACAAGGGCATTAGTGTAAAAACTAAAGTACACTAAAATAAAACTGTGTTCTGTCTCAGTGCTACTCACAACTTGCTAGAACTTTCATGTTTCAATCATACAGCTGGGGAATTGGTTGGGCAGGAGTCCCCCTTCATTGCTTCTGTAAAGAGCTGGGGCTTCCACGTACTCATCTACAAAGTGAGGTATAGACGTAATTTCTTCTATTATTGTGCACTGACTATAAAATTTAATTATCTCTTCACTTTCTTGTTTCAGCTGGCAAAGAATATAAAAAATCCAGATAAAGTAACAGCAAAATTGGGAATATTCATTACTCATGAACCACTTTAAATATTTTCAATCCTTTCTATTGAGCTACTCCAGATTTCAATCTCCCTTCATGATATGTGCCCAGCCTCCTTTCTTCATTAACACCCCATACTTTAAAGTTCAGTTACACATCTGCAATTTTTCTTGTTTGTTTACTTTGGGACATCTCTGTAGATTCAGTTCACACTGGTCTCTGTTTACTAGAATAACAGCCACAAAGCACAATGGGAGTTGGCTTCCTAAAATAGTTTACTGACTTACTGCCTTAAAAATATGACTTTAAGATAAAACTTATCTTTTAATCTTAACTTTAAGTAAATATTATGAAGAAAAAAATGTATTCTTAAAAAACTTGATTCTACACACTACTTAAATGAGAAAATTTTCTGAAATTCAAACATAGCAAGCTCCATTTGCTCAGCAATGAGGTACTTGCACAAAGTTCCCCATGGCTTATTGGTGTACAAATTTATAGTAATGAATACTACTTCTAAGGAAATAATTTGACATAAATGTTTGTTTTCTCTTTAAACTACTGCATTTAAAAAATCATTCGAGTTGTAAACACTCAAGGATAAGCCAGTTTTAGGATCACATTATTGTGTCACAGTAACAGAAATGTGAATCACATTTATTTCTTTCTTTCATGGATTTAGGTTCTCCTAAATTCTCATTTGAGAGACTATACTCTTGACATAAGTTGTTAGGAAAATCCAAATCGTCATTCTTGGCACCAAGGTGTCAAGAAATAATGTGCTATCTTGAAATCACACACAGTCAGCTGCTTTTGTATTTTGGTTAACCAGGTAGTTTGAAAATTATTATCCCACTAGCCTGCCTTCATACTTATGAAGCAGAACTAGAGGAATTATACTGAGGTATACTTTGCGGTAGTTCTGTTGCTTCTCTATTGCCCCAGAACTAACCATGCTATTGAGGATGGATATTGCAGAAATTATGCTTTTCACCAGGTAGCAGTCACCACCTATCTATGGCATCTATAACATATTGGGTGATGGATTAGCATGGTTTTCACTACTCTAAATTTGATGAAAGTTATACTTTTTTTCAAAATCTTTCTTCTTTTTTTTCTTTTCATTTCTTTTCTTTCTTTACCTAAACATTAAGTTTCAGTATGTAGATTTATCACTTTTAGATTAATTTCTGATTTTACAGAAATAGAAATAGGAAAAACATAAGTATTAGCAGCCAGGGTTTTTGTGGTTACATTTTGTTCTTTTTCTTTATAACTGGGGGAAACTTTTATATGGTTTAATCTAGGTTGGGGAAAATATCCTACATTGTCTGATGGTCCCACTGTTGGCCAAATAAAAATTTTGATAAATCAACCAATCTGTCTTTGGGGGTTAGAATTTGACACCTACTTTAACGTATTTTAAAAAACTCTTTGTACAGTACATGTGTATAGGAATTCAGTCCTGTATTCAGGGTTGCGAGGGTTATTATTTGGTGTTGGTTTTGTTTTTTTGTTTTTTTTAACAGCGATTGCACATCTTCAGGGCTTGTGAGGAAAATCAAGCATCTAAGAGTTTCTTCCTCCTTATCAGGAGGAAACCAGCTTAACATGGTAATGAAAAAGCACAACTGGTCATGGACTGGGAGTTTAACTGACAAAGAACAGTAAGAATGGGTGGCCTTTTCCCGTTTATCACTGCAGTTTTCTCCAGGCATGCAGGTTGTTTAGCCTTAGTCTGGTTTATAGCATAGTCCTTATTATTTTCATTTAATAATCTAAACTTTGGTTCTTTATATGACTTTACAAATGTGCATATTGTTTGTGATCATTTTTATTTTTTTCTGAAAAACCTCACTCAGGGCCAGTTATTTTGAAAGCTATTTGGAACCTAAGTCATTACAAGTTTCTTTACTCCATGTAGAAAAATCTGAATGTAGATACTGTCCAAACTGTCCAAAGAGTAATATTTGAATTCACAGTAACAAAAGTTACAAAGTTTGTGCAAAAGATATCGTACACCATTGGAGTACATAGAGCTTGCTATAGTTAATTTTATATATAAAGATGCATTTCTCATTAGAACTATTTTGTGCTACATTAAAAGTAAAGTATCTGATTTAATTTTTCCCTAACAATAAAACTGAATGTTTATTTAATCTCAGAAATTTTAAGATGTAAATTGCATATTTATGATGTTTGTAAATGTTGTAATATATCATTGGAACCTTTTAAACACCATAATTGCTTTGGAGCTCTTCAAGTTTTCCAAGGGTCATGAAGTAAACCCGGCTGTGGCGATTACGCAGGGTAGAGGTAAAGAATAGCTTTAAAAAGAGAAAAAAAGACACCATCAGTAAATATTTAATATCTTGTAACCTGATACATGACAGATAGAACTATAATTAGAAATTATTCCACATTAACAAATTAAAATATTAAGCCATACTGTTTACTGAACAGGATTTACTGAAAGAACAAGACTTTAAATTGGTATGAAATCTAAATTATATATTAAAAAAACAATCATACCATATTCTATTGAATGGTACTTCATATGGTTTAAATAAAATTAAGTTTTGGTGTGGCACTCATCTGCGGACATTCTTGATTAGTTTTGTTTAAGGATTCCATTTGGTTTAAAACTCAAGTTGGCTTTACTTTTTCTTTTAGTATAAGGAAATGATTAAATTATTTGATGTTGTTTACCATTGTTGCTGGTATTTAAGAGGCCACTGAAATTTCCTACTTGGTGAGAGATTTTCTATTTCAGTGAAATGGGCTGACATCAATAGAATGATATTGAGTTAAACTAACCAGCTTAGAGAGGAACATGTCTTATGAATATGGTCTGTGCCTTAAAGAAAATTAAAACAGAGCATGAACATAAATAGCAAACAGAGGTCTTCTTTTCAGGAGTAAGGTTTTCCACATCCACAATGAATATACTTGGAAGGGTTTTGATACTGATGATGATAGCAATGATAACACTAGCTACCCTTGACTTAACACATTTTATGTGCCAGGCAATCTGTGAGAAGCTCACTATGTATACATTATCATTAATTTTCAAAATTATTACCAGAGGAGTTATTAATATTTTCATTTTGGAGATGAAGGAACTATAACTCAAGAAGATTAATCAAATTTCCAGGTTCTTACACCTCGCTAGGTGACAGAGTTGGGACTGCATGCTAAGTCTATCTGACCTTGAACACTGGTTCTTCCCATTATATTCCTTCATACTGCAAACGAGTACTTTTCTTCATGCACAATGCTTTACCTTGCTTGTTTTGGTGTTAGTTTGAATCCTCTGCAATCATTTCAAAATGTGGATGTTTCCTAGTTTTATTAGCATTATTTTTTCATGCTATTATTTCTCATTGTATGTAGAGACTGTAATGATTTCATACAAAGCATATTTTCCATTGAAACTATCTGAATTGATTGTTGAAACTGATCACATTACACAAATAATTGACAAATTTCAATTTATTTTTATTTCCTGTAAAATGGGATATTCTACTGCAAAATGAAAACTTGTTTTTATCAATAGTTTGCCAATTTGGGAATTATACCACAAATATATTTATGGCCAGAAGGAAAAGGATTTTCTTTCTTTTTTTTTTAGGAGAAGGATTTTCTTACTTAATTTTCATTGCCTGCTTTATTTTTGCTTTAACTGGAAGATATAAACAATACCTTATCACCTCGGATACACAGAAATCTCAGTTTCTTAATTGACCTGCGCTTCAGTTCACTTTCCAGAACTCTTGACTGCAAAGAGCGGACTTCAATGGCCCTTTGGCCCCATCCTGTGGTTCGCTGTGTACACTCAACAGCTACAGGAAAAATGTAAAAATCAGAAAAATACAATTTTTTCTATTAGTAATAGCAAATTATAACCACAGTCAACATTTGACTATTAAGATGCTCATTATTACAGTGCAGGTAAACACATTCTGATTTTCCTCCTTCTACAGTTAATCATTTCACCATTATGCTTTTCAGCAGTGGTATTCAAGCAAGCTATCCACTGTTAAAATTGTGACCAACAGTGAATAACTGGATCTTAATGTGTTTTTATATTCCTATTCCCTAACACCACAGGAAAAGATAACCATTAATTTTACCCTGTGTGTAGAAAGTAAAATCCACTAACAGCCATTTATTTTCCAGTTTAGTTGAGGTAAAGCATTTCATAAGGGCTTTTATTTGTGCTCAAGTGACATACATAAAAACCCTACTAACTTCAAAATTAAAACTGTTAAAAATGACTTGTTCAGATAATGACTTTAGCAACTCTAATTCAAGTCAATGAATGACCCCATTATAAGCATAACTAAACCTAATTTGATACTGTTTAGGCTGAGTCTGACTCAGAAAATTTTATTAAGGTTTTAACTTTTGGACCTTGTGTCACCTATGTGGTAACAATAAAGATTATGACAAATGGATGTTGACAATTGTGACTACACTTATCATAGTGAGCACTGAATAGTGCATAGAATTATAATATCACCATGTTGTGTATTTGAAACTAATATGCCATTGTATGTCAACTATGCTTCAATTAAAAAAAATGACAATTGCCTTAAAGTAGAAAACCTAATTATGTAAATAACCACATACTCCGCTGATTCTGTGAGGTATTTTCTGACACAGGGAGCAGTATTATCATTAAATGCTTAGCTTTTAAGTTGATTTTTTTTCCTATACCTCATAGGAAAGTAAATTTCCATAAATAAATTCAATCTTCTATTTAAAATAATATCAATATTTTTTATTGTGTTATGTTAGTCACCACACAGTACATCGTTCTTGATGTAGAGTTCCGTGGTTCCTTTTTTGCATATAACACTCAGTGCTCCATGCAATCCATGCCCTCCTTAATATTCATCACCAGGCTCACCCATTCCCCCAAATTTTGCATCAACATGGATGGGATTGGAGGAGATTATGCTGAGTGAAGTAAGTCAAACAAAGAAAGTCAATTAACATATGGTTTCACTTATTTTTATCACCTATGTGAATAGTTCATTAAAATTGGTATTTTGTCAACAACCACACAGACCAAAAAATTATAAATTTAATACCTGCTGAGTCCAAACACACTGTTCATATGACAACACATAATTTCTACTTTAATTCTAAAAAACATTAATTTGCCATTTAACCTAGCGACTGAGTTAGCTTGCTTATGAAGTGGGATCCAATGATTTGGAATGAGAATGCTTAGTGACACCTGCTGTGATTGCTATGCTTCTATATATTTGTTTGAAATTACAAAGCAATGATCTTATTATTGAAAATATCTATTATATCTCAAGAAATATAAATTTTAGATTGGGGAAATCTGGATCTAGGTTAGTTTTAAATAGCAAAGCAGTTGTTTTTAGACAGAAAGGGGAATTGATTTCCTTAATATAAATGTTATACTACAGTCCTTAGTATATTCTCAAAATATCCTTAATACACAAACCAAAATATCACATTCCTATAGTGCTATAATTTATTTACATAGAGAGAGATGTGTTTTAAATCCTTTCAACTTAAAATAGCTTTTTGTTTTAGGTCAGAAATTGTTCTGCCTAAGGACAAGAGCTTACCAGATGACATTTTAAGACCTCTTTGATTCCTATGAGTGTCTAGTGGCATAAACATAGAGGTTTGCTCAGTTTCCCATTTGAACTGAATTTCTTTATTTCAATTTCTGATTAACATACTGATCACAAAATACCACTGTAACAAGATTTGTTATCTTCAGTTTCTTTTTCTGTCAGTTATAAGCATTTATTATATGCTTATATAAAATGGTTTTTATTTTAAAATGGTTTTAAGCCCTTGGGAGTTCTTCCCTGTTTGAAGAAATTGGAGGAGGTTTTCAGGACATTGTTAACACTGTAAGTGCAAAAAGAAAGGATTCTGCAGATGCAATGTAAAGTGTCATCATCTCATAATGAAAAAAATGTTCATTAAAAAGCATTTCAGGGGCGCCTGGGTGGCTCAGTGGGTTAAGCCGCTGCCTTCGGCTCAGGTCATGATCTCAGGGTCCTGGGATCGAGTCCCACATCGGGCTCTCTGCTCAGCAGGGAGCCTGCTTCCCTCTCTCTCTCTCTCTGCCTGCCTCTCCATCTACTTGTGATTTCTCTCTGTCAAATAAATAAATAAAATCTTTAAAAAAAAAAAAGCATTTCAAACTGGTCTTTAAAGCTGCCTGGGGAACACATTTAGCCATTTCATAAAGATTTCAGAAGCTTTTGGGTCCTTAAGAAACAAACTGCCTTTCCCTCTATTTCTCTTTCCTTCCCTTTACTTTTCTTTCCCCCTTTTTCTTTTTTGCTTCATTAATCCCCTCTTCTTTTCAGGAACATTTTTCCTCCATCAAATCATTCTACTCTCCCTAATAATTGTACTCTTCATATGCATTCTACTCTTTGTCTAGAATCACCTTTATAGTCACCAAGCCTCAGAGACATACACAAGGTCTCAAGTTATTCATCTTTTCCAGATCAGCAGTCCTGCATTCATCAAGAAGAAAAAAAAAATGTCCTGGCATGATGAAGATGAAAGGCAGTTTTCTTTATTTCTTTATGTTGCCATCTGGATAGTACCTAATAGCTATTGCAGACAGTCATATTTATCTCTTTTGTAAATGAAGAATGATGAAATCCTAGTGACAACCAAAATGTCACATACTTAGTTTGTATTTTATTCTTCACAGGATTATCACTCTCTAAATAAAACACTATTTACTATGTGAAATAGAAATATTCTGCTCTTCTTTTATGATTATTTGGCAGTCTCCTAAGATAAAGGTAAACCCCAAAGATCAGGGTGAGGAGCATTTCCAACATCTGCATAAAATGTGTAAGCAAAGGGAGTTAAAATAAAATTACAAATTATTGTGGAAAGGAATTCCTTCCCTAGTTTAATTATATTACTATTTCACATGAACAACTAAGACAGTCAAAATTAATCTCTTTGTGGTAGCTTTGTGAGTTTGTTAAACATATGGTGGACATACACACCTTACTAAGGGCATAAGTATACAGTATCCTAAATTAAGCTGATTAATTAACCTTGAGAAAATATGATATTTCAGAAAACAGAACTTTCTCTGAGATCATATAAAAGAGAAAAACTTTTGTACATACCTACTGAAGATGGTATGTCTTTCCATACTTCAAGGATCTTCTTGAAGAGTTGTTCATTTGCTTCCATAGAAAGGGCTTCAGCATTGAAAGTGAGCATCATGCCAATTCCCAAGGAATCAGGTAAAATGATGATATTCTGTGGTATAATGATTTCCAGGGGCTGGAATTATGTTTCATAAAGATTTGTATGTCCAACATTTTATTACTACTACTTTAACTGAAGCAGCTTGGCTGAGCAATAAAGACCAAAAAAGAGTTTGAAGTGCAGGGAGGAAAAGAAACTTCTATATTAATATTAAATAACATGTTATCAACACTTGAAAAGAGCTTTTTCCTAGGTCATTAAGGCATTACTGATTAATAGTGTCCTTTATATTTAAGAGAAAACTTTGTTTGAATAAAACAGAGATACATTTCCAACAGAGAAAAATTTGTTGAAATTTAACAAAATGTGTATAATGATAGAAGAAACGTTACTTGTTACAGAGTGGGACTTCAGATTCATTTCAGCACATTAATGAATAATTCAGCAATGAATATGCGAACCAACTAACAAATACACAAGCATTGGTTACCCAATTCATTTAAATCAAAAATAGAAAATTAACTTAAAAATAGCCTGAGCTTGGGGCGCCTGGATGGCTCAGTTGGTTAAGCGGCTGCCTTCCACTCAGGTCATGATCCCGGGATCCTAGGATCGAGTCCCACATCTGGCTCCCCGATCAGCGGGGAGCCTGCTTCTCCCTCTCCCTCTGCCTGCCGACTGCCTACTTGTGCTTTCTCTCTCTCTGTCAAATAAATAAATAAAATCTTTAAAAAAATAGCTTGAGCTTAAAATGTTTATTAGGGGCAACTTTAAAATATAACAGTCATTCTCCCTTCACAAAAATGCAGGCTTTTTAATCTAATTTATAAATCACTAAATGGCTTCAATATATAAATACAGAGCTGTATTAGGTAACATAATATCAAATACTAAGAAATATATAAGAATTTGTAAATTTTATGATGTATAAAACAATGTGACAAAATTTACTTAAGCTACAGAAATTGCTATATCAATAGTATTTCCCTGAGAAATTAACAATTACATTCCTTTATTATTTCTCTAAATTAGCAAGTTACAAGAAAAAAAGGTCAGAAACTATACTTGCCAAACCCAGCGTACTCAGGCCAAGTGCTTGAGGCCATGTCTCAGCAACAACAATCCTTAAAACTAAAATGGGGATCCAGAGGCAAAAAGCAATTTTAATACGTTCCCTGGGCACTTGCATGAGCAATTGAATCAGAAAAGATTCGAAGGAAGAGAGAAAAAGAAATTGCAAGAAAAAGATGGCCTCAAAAAGAATCTGTTTAGAATAAAGCTGGACTGCTGCAAATCCAGAAAGCCCCAGAGGTAATTCCTTGTTTCTCAGATGATTCCAGCAGTAACCAGATATTCTTTAGCACACATGGCTCCCTTGTAGCATTATAGGTTGGCTCCCTTATAACATTACAGGTTTTGTAATATGGCACTCTTTGAAAAATATAATTTTTAGTACATTCTGTTTCAGAAGACACTTCCCTCCCTTTTATTAGAGCTCTTTCTCTTTTAATGGGTCAGGACACTAGAGCATTTAGCTAAAAATATTATTTTTGAATATATTTAAGTAATCCTAATTAGGTCAGAAAATATATTTTTTTAAAAAACCAACCTCTCATTCTTGCTTCTGTGATAATGAACTGATTGCTTCAAAAGGAAATAATTCTCCTTGCTTGGTAATCAAGTGGAACACAGAGTGTAATTTTCTTGAGTGATGTTTCAAATAAGTATAAACTTGGACCGATATTGCAATGTTTAATATGGAACTAGCTTCAAAACAAAGGTTATTGGCCATTACATTAAAAAAACAAGATGCAGGAAGCTATGAAACACTCCAACTGAAAAGTACTATAATATTTATATTAATATTAATCTGAACTCATATCTAAGCAGCTTTGGCTGGGCTCAGTTAAACATTTTCTACATTATAAACAGGGTGATTTCTATATGCTCATAGATGGCAACTGAATTATGAGTTAATTGTATTGTTAATATGACCAAAATTTTTTTAATGTTTCCACTAATTGTTTGACAATTGCTCTATGGAATTTGTTAGAGATTTATGAGACAATCTGAAAGCTATGCAAAATATCACATTACTACAGTGATTTAAAGTACTTAAAAGTTTTCTTCTTAACTTTATATAATGCTAAACTCCTGAAATTTTAGTTGTCAACCAACTGGGGAATTAAAAAAGGATGAAGAGGGGTTTGTTGGTTCAGCCCTTTCTTTTAAACATCATTTTCCATAAAACAAACATCATTGCTACCATCAAATCTGAGACACAGTAGAATTATATTTTGTATGGTGCATGTGTATATGGGGTATTATGTTTGAACTCTATATAAATGATATATATACTATTTTTATAATTATCCATATTTTAGATATTGTGCCATAGAGTTATTATTTATAATCATTTAAGAGTTAAAAGCTGAAATGCGTTAGCTTTTAAAATGCTGAATCCCTTGATCAGAAAGTATAACCATAATTGATACTATAAGAGAACACTTTATGATAATTTGCTATATATCATGGTTAAAGTTCTACAATATGGATAAAGAAGGAGGATGATAATGCTACAATACTGGTGTAATTTTTAAAGAATCTGTTTATGTATTATAGGGTGCAGAAAGACTGAAAGATTGCAAACCAACTCATCTAAGACTGGTTATTATAAATATATAAAGGTGAATGGATACGCAATGGGTAGTATATAGTCCATCCAAAAGAGGGCAGGCATAAAAAAAAATTAAATAAAAGGGGGTAGGCATGAATCATTTCCAGTTGATAATGGCCAGATTGTAATAACAGTCAGATGTTATCAGCTCTTTTGTTTCATCAACGGAAGTCCAGATTTTTAGGTGTAGACTCAATTCATTTAAAAACAAACAAAAAAACTGTGCCAGACAAACAAAATCTATCTGAAGAATAGACTCAGCCGTGTGGACTAAGAAACCATCAGTCATTTCTGCTTATCCCTTGCTACTTTCTGACACTCTATACTTACCTTTTAGGTTTCAGTTCCAGTACAGATGTTAATAATCATACTTTTAAACCTTTAAGAGTTTTGACAATAGGAAAAACTCAAATCATGGTGTACAATAATTTCTAGGAATCTTACGTTATTTGGCAGAGTCACATCAGACATAACCTCAGATTCTGCATCAATGATGTGATATCCATCTGCTGAGCTGAAGAAAATCTTTAGTCTTTTTTCAGTACCAATAGCCAGGTCAACTGTCACTGGCTTATGACCAGCTGTTGGAAACACCTGTAGATATAAAACCAAATATGGCCAAAAGGCCAAAAATGACACTCTGACTAAGGCAAAACTTCCCCCTGCTCTTTTGTTTAACAGGTTTATAAAACCCTGGTTGATTCTTTAAATTACATAATATATTTAGACTATGTATTATAACTTTTTCTTAGTTCTGTTACTACCACAAGAACATAATTATATTCAGGTTCTATAGGGTGCTTGGGTGGCTCAGTTGTTAAGCATCTGCCTTTGGCTCAGGTCATGATCCCAGGATCCTGGGATTGAGGCCCACATCAGGCTCCTTGCTCAGTGGGGAGCCTGCTTCTCCCTCTCCCACTCCCCCTGCTTGTGTTCCCTCTCTTGTTGTGTCTCTCTCTGTCAAATAAATAAATACAGTCTTAAAAAAAAGAACATAATTATATTCAGGTTCTAAATTTTGAGTTTCCCTTCAGAGGCCAGATCTCCAATGATCATAAGAACCTTGTATGGCTCATCACTCTGTTTGTTGTCTTTAAATTCCTTGCCTTGAGCTTCAGCAAATGAAGGAGCTCATCTGGTCTCTTAAACCGGTTCGCTGGATCAGCTGCCTGTATTTTTGCCAGTATTCGTATATAGGCTTCATAGGACATGTAGTCTCCTTCAGAGTCTGCTGATTGATCAATGCATACTTGGTAGGGAATGAAAAAGGCCAGACATGTTAACCTACCATAGACTGGATGTACTCTAGGCTCCTATGGTTCCTAGTCCAAAGAAACAAAAAGCCAAACAGGATTCATTGCCAAGTTCAGGTCACTGTAGAGGACTGGACATCCCAGGATTCACCATATTGTAGACATGAGGTGAGATTCAAGAACTGGAAGGAGGACTTAGACCAGAAACTGTATATCAATCTAGACAGACTGTTGTACTTATCTTCTATATTTTCCAGCTCCATATCAGGCAGCTCTGACCAATCAGCAGACAGCCAAGAACAAACCCATATCCAAATACGGAGAGCTGATCCAAGGCCCAATTTAGGGAGATCAGATCAGAGATATAATTTGTGTCAGACACAGATTGTGTATATTATAGTCTGTGCTATTTACAAATGAACATATTTATTGTACAAATAGACATAGAAGGGTAGTCATAAAAATTAGTCCATCTTTATTGCATACATGTGATGTTTTGGCTGCAAAATATAGCATGTAAGCAGACCTTGATCTAAGATACAAAAATATATCACAAATACCTTGCTGGAGTCTATCGTGACGTGTCCTTAATCAGTGCTTTGTAAAAACTTGTCCATGGACCAACTAGTTCAAAGCCAACTGGAACATTTGCTAAAAATATAGATTCCCAGGCCACACTCCAGACCTACTAATTCAGCCTGAGGTTGGGTCTGACATCTAAACTTTTAACAAATGCTCCAAATGATTTTGATGTACACTCCAGATTAGGGGTTACTGGACTCTATATAATGCTCCCAGTTCATTAATCAGTCCTCACTGTTATGGAATAAACACAAAATAATCCTATTGACATAGAATTCTGGAGTATTATTAAAAATAATAAAGATAAAAAGAATCCCCAGCTTATGAGATGAGATTAAAAAGTCATTAGCAACTTAACTGTTAGGGACACCAACTGGTTACCTTAAGAGGCTGATCCATAGAAGTTCAGTTAAACCATAATAAAGGTGGAAATATTACTGGTAATCCAAATAAGCCTAACCACCATTCCTTGTAATAGTTCTGGAGAGAAATGTGTTTAGAGTTCCAGCTTGGAAGAAATATAGACCCGCCCTTCCCTTTCCTCCCCACCCCCATCTATTGTAGCCCTGGTAATTAGAGCAAAGTCTTCCTCTTCCCTCATTCCTCTTCCAATGGGGATCCCCCTTCTACCATTGCCACACCTTTCCTTACCTTCCCTCTGCTCTCCACCCCCCACTAAGAGAGAACAGGGACTTTCTAGCTTCCAGTCATTGGGATGGCACCAAAAGGCTGTGTTTGGGGCTCTAGAAGAGAAGGTCTTCACGTTGACTACGGGAATTGGGAGTGAGAAGCTGGTAGGGAGGTCCTTTAAGGGGAGGGATCAAGGATTTCCCTCACATTCTCCCTTGCTGTGGTGCCTGTGAATTATCTAATAAAGGGTTAAATGATAATTATTGACATGGTATAGTCACATTACATTAACTGTAGAAGAATGGTATACATTTTTGCTACTATATTTCAAAATATTGCTCTGTTTACAATTTCTCAAAAGAAAACCATATGATCCAAAGAAGGAGGAGACCACTTACTTTAATAGCAGTGCTTTCATCGAAGGACTTTGGTGCCCAAGCATAAAGGTGAATTGATGATTTCAAAGCAATTGCAATATATGTTGTTTCTTCATGCTGAACTACAATGATAAAATACAGAGAAGTAACAATGCCACAGAGTTAACAAGAACACTGTAGTATTTGTGTTAGTAATGAAAAATATCATAACTACAAAATAAGAGTGCAGATCATATATTTTTAGAAAAGCTATTTACTTTCAATTTGATGCCCCCCAAAAGGTGACAAGACTATCTAGTCTTATGAAGTGTATGTATTAGCCTTTAAGAGCACTCTATACACTGAAAACCATAGAACGTTGTTGAAGGGAATTAAAGAAGACTTAAATTAATGGAAAGATTTCCTCTGTTAATGGATGGGTAGACTTAACATTGTTAAGAGGCCAATACATGGATGAACCTAGAGGGTATTGTTTTTTTTTTAAGATTTTATTTATTTATTTGACAGAGACCACAAGTAGGCAGAGAGGAAGGCAGAGAGAGGAGGAAGCAGGCTTCCTGCTAAGCAGAGAGCCTGATGCTGGGCTCCATCCCAGGACCCTGGGATTATGACCTGAGCTGAAGGCAAAGGCTGAGTCACCCAGGTGCCCCACCTAGTGGGTATTCTGCTAAGTGAAATAAGTCACACTGAGAAAGACTTATACTTATGACTTCATGTGTAATCTAAAAAGCAAAATGAATAAACAAACAAAAGAATCAGACCTATAAATTCAGAGATCAAACTAATAGTTACCAGAAGGAAAGCATGTGGAGGATGGGCAAAATGGGTGAAGGGGAGTGGGAGATATAAGTCTCCAGTTAGGGAAAGAATAAATCATGGAAATGAAAGGTACAACATAGGGAATATGATAAATGATATTATAATAATGTTGTATGGCGACAGATGTTAACTACATTTGTGATGAACACAGCATAAAACACAGAATTTGAAGCACTATGTTTTACACCTGAAACTAATGTAACATTAGGTATCAACTATATTTAAAAAATTCAGCTGAGCCCTGGTCAGCTCAAAGACTTGGGAGAAAAAAATAAATCACTTTTGCTTTAAGTCACTAAATAAATAAAATAAGAAAAATGTCAGTATTTCAAAAACGGGAGAGTATTACCCAAAATGATTTATGGATTCAATGAAATTGCTATTAAAATCCAATGGCCTCTTATGCAGAAAGGGAAATGTGGATCCTAAAATCCACATGGAATTGGAAGAGGCCCCAAATAGCCAAAATAATTGTGAAAAAAGAAAAACAAAGTTGGATGACTCATACTTCCCAAATTCAAAATTTACTAAAAGCTAGAGCAATCAAAAGAGTGTTGTCCTGAGATAAAGATAAATACATAGATCAAGAGACTAAAACTGGGAGTTTGCAAATAAACCCATACATTTATGGTCAGTGGATATCCTGATCATTCAGTTGGGAAAGAATACCCTTTTCAACAAATGGCACTGGGACAACTGAATATTCACATACAAAAGAATAAGTTGGACCTCTCACCTCACACCATATACGGCAACTAATTCAGAAGGGTCAAAGACCTACGGGTCAAAGATCTAAAACTATAAAACTCTGAGAAGCATACATAGGGGTAGATATTCATGGCATATATAGGGATAGATATTCATGGCAATGGATTTTTATATTTGACACGAAAAGCATAAGCAGCAAGAGGAAAAAAAATATAAATTGGGTTTCATCCAAACTAAAATTTGGGGGTATCAAACGACACTGTCAAGAAAATGAAAAGACAACCTATGAAATGGGAGAAAATATCTGAAAATCATATATCTGATAAGCTCCTAGGATCCAGAATATATAGAATGCTTACAACTCAATACCAAAAATATGATAGATAGATAGATAGATAGATAGGTAGAAGACACATACATGCATATATACATAGTTGACAACATTAGCTATCAGGGAAATATAAATCAATACTACAATAAGATGCCACTTCACACTCACTTAGATACCTAGAATCAAAAGACAGACATCTACAAATGTTGGCAACGATGAAGAGTAAATGGGAGTCTCCATACTTATGGCAATGGAAAATAGCACAGCCACTTTGAAAAACAGTGTGGCAGTACTATCCAAGAGAAAGGAAATATATATAAACAATGGATATATAAAAATTGCATAAACAATGCTGCTGCAATACTATTCAGCAGTAAAAAGCAAGTACTGATACAGGCTATAGCATGCATGAACCTTGAAAACGTTATACTAAGTGACAGAAGTCTATCACAAAGACCATATATGATTCCATTTAAGTAAACTGTCCAGAAAAGAAAAAAAATGGAGCCAAGGAAAGTAGATCAGTGGTTATTTAGGACTGTGAGGAGAATAAGGTGAATATTAAGAAGGGTGGAATGTGAAGTGATTGCTAATGGCTATGGGGGTTCTTTTGGGGATAATGAATATGGGATTATGATAATGGTTTACACAACTCCATAAACATACTAAAAACCATTGATTGTACATTTCTAAATGGGTACATTTTTGATATATAAATTATTCCAATGCAGGTGTTTTTTAAAAAGAAAAGAGAAAAAAAGAATAAGAAGTATATGCTTTCTCTCATATAGACTTTCTGATTCCTATGGAATATGTTGGCCTACTTGCTAGATTTATATTTTGTACCAAAAGCCTTCTTCCTTGGCAGAAACATTGCTTCTGTCCTTTCTAGTCAGATTTCATCAGAGACCAAATATAAGGCTTCTCTTTCTATCCCCCTTCTCTTATTCATATTCTCTCTCTCTGATTCTAGTTATTTTATCTTTCTCTTTTACACTGTCACCAAGCCGGTCAAAGAAGCATGATAAATTAACCACCAACAAGCAAAGAAATTTTCTGTTAAACTAACATTTCCTATAATTTTAATACATGGCAGTAATTGGTGTCAATCAATTCTTTTATGGATCTTGAAAGGCTATGAAAACTCGATGCAAGTATGAGTACATGGCTGTCTTACTGTATGAAGATGCTATTGTTTCACCTGCCAGTAGACAAAAGTTTCTGGTTGTTATAAGAGGTGGGGAGGGCAGGAAAACACATCTTAACTAGTCCATCTCCTTAGCAAGAACACAGATTTGTAAGGTATTATTGTAATTCATTTTTGTAAACTCTTACTGAATTAAAAGAATTTACAAGTTAATAAGATACAGGCAGTTCTGCTACATAAGCTCCTTGTTTTTTTTTTTTAAAGATTTTATTTATTTATTTGACAGAGAGAGATCACAAGCAGGCAGAGAGGCAGGCAGAGAGAAAGAGAGGGAAGCAGGCTCCCCGCTGAGCAGAGAGCCCGATGCGGGACTCGATTCCAGGACCACGAGACCATGACCCCAGCCGAAAGCAGCGGCTCAACCCACTGAGCCACCCAGGCGCCCCCCATAAACTCCTTGTTTAACATCTGGGGAACTCTTTCATCTTTGGCTACCAAATACATATGATTTGGAGGAGAGCAGTGATACATAAAACTAGATGAAAGTAGTGTACTTAATTCCTGGTTTGTTTGGGTTCTCGTTTCTCCTTTTAATGGTGTATGACTACTTATATACACAGATGCAGAAATCTATTCTGGAAAAGCCCTTATATGCAAAAGAGAAATGATCAGTCAGAATAACAATAACCTGCTAAAACTCATATTATATGATTCCAACTATCTCTTACCTATGCCAGTGGCTCTGTCTGAAGGGATAATTAATGAAAAGGAAAGAAGAAAGAAAACACAGGCTGATAATAGAGGGGATTTGCTTCAGAAACAGAATAGAATGGGATAATACCACTTTCTAGTTGTTGACAAATGAGAGACAGTTTCTGAGACCATGGAGCTATGACTTCATTTTATAGTGAATGGTTGTAAACAGAACATAAGAAAAAACACTAATTAGACAGAAAATACATAGCAATTATACCCATAAATATTGACAGTGGGAGCAAGAGCCAGTAGACCACAGAAGAATTTTCTTTCAGATTCATTGCAAAGCTTCCTGGTCACTATTAAGATAAATTTTCCAATTTAAGAAAGTGGAATGATTATGTAATTCTATTTTACAACTGTTCCAAGGAAA
Source organism: Mustela nigripes (assembly GCF_022355385.1). Lineage (NCBI taxonomy): Eukaryota > Metazoa > Chordata > Mammalia > Carnivora > Mustelidae > Mustela > Mustela nigripes. The sequence continues at coordinate 41,460,769 of NC_081575.1, forward strand.
GATAATATCATATGAATCTCCTTGCAGGTTATTGAAGATGCATCAAGAACATTTATATGGTTGGAGTTATATAAAGCAAGAAAGAAGTATCAATTTATCTGGATGAGAGTGACTGGGAAGGGGAGAAAGATGAGAAAGTAAACCAAACTTCAATAGCTTTTTAAGTTAAACGATATTTTCTCAACAACTATGATGGTGGCATGGGGGACCTAGAAATTGTTTCAGTGAAATTCACTCATTTTTGTATAGGAAGTTGCAAATTATTTTCATTATCTACTTTGCCTCTCACAATAATGTACTTCACTAACTGAAAGAAAGCAAACTTTATATAGCTATAGTAAACATAAAATGGGACTTACGGACACTGAAGTGTTCACATCCTGTCAACTTATCAATAGCTTTACAGGCTTCCTCTGTCTTTAGCATTTCCTCTTGTCTTCTTTTACTTTCTGGATCATCATTCAAAATCTTGTTCCTCAGCCAGGTCAAATGATACACCCTAAGTCTGTTCTTATGGCCTAAATAAGATGGAGTGTTTTTATTCAGTCTATTTTTTTCATATATTAGAAAAACAAAACAATAAATGTATTTGGTCCTTTAACTAAATATTCTCATTAAAGTAGAACACACTTTTAGAAAAAACTACACTACTAGGTTTTTCCCTTCAGAGTTTTTAAATATGATAGCAAAGTCTTTCTAAGCCTCTCACTTCCAAGAGATAGTCAAAATACCTATCAGCTACTTATGTGCCTGTCTGAAGAGAAGTAAAATACTTCTTTGGGACAGGATAAGACTGCCATGGTACAGCAACAGAATTACCATCCATTCATTTATACTTTGACTTTTATCTAAGTCATGATCCCTCTGGGATTCGGAGACCCAGAAGCTGTTATTGGTAGTACGTATGTATGAGACGGACGTCTGATTTATTGACTGCTAGGAATACAGGGCTAGTGGGAAGGGTCTCTTTGTGCTCTTTCATTCCATCACACTTAAAAAATAAAAGCTTTATTATTTTTTTCTCAATCACATTTATCTTTGTTGCTAATTTCGTAATTGTAAACCCCAGCAAATTCTTACAATTCCTTCAGGAAAAACAAGCCATTGAATTACACACTTGTTTTCATATTTAGTGACTTTGTATTCATTTTTTACAGTTTATTGTTACAAAATTTCTAGGCCCAACAATAAGATTATTACTTATGTGGTTAATTTTATATATGTTTTTACATGACATTTTTAAAGCAAAATTAGAATTCAGACATCTATGTGTATTTCCATTCTAATCTTATGTGGTAGAATAAATTTGCACTCTAAACTATTAGGTATCTTTCTACACTGATGTTCTCAGTATTATTTGATGCAAAAATAATCCACATTTGACAAAAATTTAAGCATTAAAAAGGGCACATTTGGGTTAGAGAAAGCTGGATAAAAATTAAAGAGATCTTATCCAGATGTGCAGTCTCTAAGCCACCTAGATGTTTTCAAAATCTAAATATTACATCTGTGTACCTCAAACAATTATAAATGAATAAAATGAAACATGATAAAAAATCATGAAGCTTTAGCAAATCTATACAGGATTTTCTCCCCTAACCAAAACTTAAAGCAAAGTTAATAATTTTTAGGTATATATGTAATCATTAATTAATGTGCCATATAGCTATTAGGTATAGACAGGAAACACACAAACACATATAAATAACTTTAAATTAGCATCATTTTATTCTACAGTTAAACCTTTTTTTAACTTTTCTATCCTCTTGTCAGTTGTCTTTTGCCTATAGTTGACTTCAGTACTAATGTTTTCTAATACCAGGTAATGTTTACTAATGACAATTATTACTAACATCTGTTTATTTGCTCTCTCGTATTCAGAGATTCGGGTTCTGGCTGACCAAAACTAAGAAGTTCAATTACTATGTGGGAGGAAGGGTATCCATTCTCATTACTAATCCTGTCTCTAGATACTCATGATATGGTGTTGTCAGGGACAACAGAGTTTCATTTTTGTCCAATTATTGTCTACTTTGTTCTTTGTTGTTTCTAACACATTACAAGAAAGTATATGATGGATGTGGTCATCTGCACATGGGTGGGTGAAATTGTGAGTTGTAAAATTGCAAGTGGATACTCAGAAAAGACCTGAAAGATGTAAATGACTTGTTTTTTTCTCTTATCAAATAACCTAGGTGAGGTGCATCACAATCAAATATCCAGACACCAAAGGAGTGTGAGAAGTTAGTTTAAACTGTAAATAGAATGACCCAGCAATTGTACTACAATGTATTTACTCCAAAGATACAAATATAGTGAAAAGAAGGGGCACATGCACCCAATGTGCATAGCAGCAATGGCCACAACAGCCAAATTGTGGAAGGAGCCGAGGTATCTTTCAACAGATGAATGGGTAAAGAAGATGTGGTTTGGATATACAATGGAATATTACTCAGTCATCGGAATGGATGAATACCCACCGTTTGTATCGACATGGGTGGAACTGGAGGGGGTTATGCTAAGTGAAGTAAGTTAAGCAAAGTAAGACAATTATCATATGGTTTCACTCATATGTGGAATATAAGCATTAGTGCGGAAGACCATAGGGGAAAGGAGGGAAATCTGAAGGGGGAAAAATCAGAGAAGGAGATGAACCATGAGAGACTATGGACCCCAGGAAAAAAACTGAGGGTTTCAGAGGGGGAGGGTGTTGAGGGAAGGGGTAGTAGGGTTATGGGCATTAAAGAGGGCACGTGTTACAATGAGCACTGGGTGTTATGGGTAACTTAAGAATCTTTTAACACTACCTCAAAAACTAATGATGTACTATACAGTGGTTAACTGAACATAATAAAAAAATAAACTATAAATAGATAAGAAAACATAAGTAGGGAAGTTTGGTGTCCCAATTTAAGGTTATATTTAAAGTGCTTTCCTATGAATACTTTTACCTAAGAAAGTCTTTAGCCTAGTTTGGAACCTAATTAATCTACATAATTACTTAGCTAATTTTAGTTCTTAAACAAACCGGAGATGGTAATCAGCAAATTGAGTGGCTCTACAACTTGAATCTGACGGAATGGTCTTCGCTTTATCAGTTTAATGATGTCTGCCTTTCCACTTCTGTCCATCAGATACAGATTAGATCGGGTTCCCAACAGCAAATTCACTCCTGTTTGCATATAAAAAGAAGGTGCTATATTAGTTCAGATTATATTTTTATAATTGAATTTATATTAGCACTTTTGCAATTACAGTGTGCTGGTCTATGCAAAAATGACATATCACTTTAGGCTAATGTTAACCTCATACTGTGTAACAATGAACTCTATCAATAAAACAAATTTCTCTGAAATACATTAAAATGTAGAAGACAATAACTTCTGGCAATATTTCTACTGGCTGGTGCCTGGCGAGGCATCTCAAAAGGAGAACTTTATAAATATCTCACCACCCTTTAGCGGAATCCTAAACTTTATAAAAATCAGTCAGCCTTTTTGAAAATTACCATTAAACATAAAGGATGTCTAGTGAATATGAAGAATTCAATTCAGTTGACTCGTCATTCTTAATTATAACTAAGGGCTTAATGCTTTTACAGTACTTATATGAAAATTATTTTTAAATTGGGTGAGTCTGTTCATGCATATATTAAAAAACTTACATTGCAAAGTACCTGCCTGTGAAAGTAATTCCTACTTTTATGTATCTAAATTCCTACATTCTGATCTTTGTCTGCTGGCTCTATTCATTCAAATATAAACACCGTTAAAAAGATTGAATGAAAGGGCTGAAGTAGAAGATTAAGATAAATTATAATATACTTCAAACCACTGTGGGAGTTTTCCCCATAACCTGAGACATAGGAAAAATGTAGCCAAGTAATATAATGGAGAGCACTTCAGTGTTTTCCTTTTACTTGGAGACTATTTGTATTTCAAAGATATAAGGAAAAAAGACAAGTGTTTCTGCTTTCATTTTTCTATTCTGTCCTTTACCAGCTCTCTAAATAAAGACTTGTTGCAGATTTAGGAATTGCATTTACTCTCAAAGAGGAATCATAGAGGGAGGGGAAAATACAGTCCATTTTGACTGCAATTTTTTTATTTTTCAAAATACAAAACCATGAGTTATAAAAATGAATTATTAGACATTAATTAGATCTCTGGGTAGTTGATGGACTGAAATGATAATGCGGTAAACTCTGCTTTCTTGTTATCTGACACAATACAGTAACTTTGATAGTAACATATTTTTTTCTAAGTTATTCAATCATATAGCTATAATGTTTGCTACACTGCTCTATTTTTAATTTAAAATTCTGTCTTCTGTTCAAACATGCAGTAAGCAAAATCTATGAAATTGCAAGTCAGAGGTTGGCATTTACTTTGAATTTCTTCCCTCCCATTTATTTATTCTGTTTCATTTATGATTCACACTGGCTTGAGGAAAAATATTGTCGGAGCCCTACTAATATGGTTATAATTCTTCTAGAGTAAAGGACTGAAAAAAAATCTATCAAAGTTAAGACATTATCAAAGGTCGTACAGATAGCTAATAGACACATGAAAAGATACTCAACATCACTCATCATCAGGGAAATACAAATCAAACTACAATAAGATACCACCTCAAACCTGTCAGAATGGCTAAAATTAACAACACAGGAAATAACAGATGTTGGTGAGGATTTGGTGAAAGGGGAACCCTCTTATTACTTTTGGTGGGAATGCAGTCTGGTACAACCACTCTAGAAAATAGTATGGAGGTTCCATAAAAAGTTAAAGCTAGAACTACCCTATAATCCAGAAATGGCACTACTAGGTATTTACCCAAAGAATATAAACATACTAATTCAAGGGGCTACATACACCTCAATGTTTACAGCAGCATTATCAATAGCCAAATTATGGATATAGCCCAAGTGTCCATTGACCAAGGAATGGATAAAGAAGAAGAGGTATAAACACACACACACACACACACACACACACACACACACACACACACACAGGAATATTACTCAGCCACCAAAAATAATGAAATCTTGCCATTTGCAATGATGTAGTTGGAGCTAGAGAGTATTATGCTAAGTGAAATAATTCAGTCAGAGAAAGATAAACATGATTTCACTCATTTGTGAAATTTAAGGAAAAAAAACCATATGAACATAAGGGGATGAAAAAGAAAGAGAGAGAGGCAAACCATAAAAGAGAACAAACTGAAGGTTGCTTAACAGAAGGTGGTAGGGGGCTGGGTTAAATGGGTGATGGGCATTAAGGAGGGCAATTGTTGTAATGAGCACTGGGTGTTATATATAAGTGATGAATCACTAAATTCTCTTCCTGAAACTAATATGACACTATATGTTAACTAACTAGAGTTTAGATAAGAACTTGAAACATTACAAAAGAGACATTATTGAAAGAACTTTCTCTACAAATCCACAAAATTATTTAAAAAACAAGAACATACAGAAATATGTCCTGTAATACCTCATTAGTTATTAAATGCTACACACCATCTTAAAGTAAAAATACTAAACTCAGTTTTTTTAAAGATTTATTTCTTTATTTGACAGAGGGAGAGAGATAGCAAGAGAGGGAACACAAGCAGGGGGAATGGGAGAGGGAGAAGCAGGCTTCCCACTAAGCAGTGAGCCCAATGTGGGGCTTGATCTCAGGCTTCTGGGATCAGGACCCAAGCTGAAGGCAGATGCCTAACAACTGAGCCACCCAGACATCCCACTAAGCTCAAATTTTTAAATAATCATAACCTAGTCCAATTTTATGTTTTATTCAAGTTAAAAAGAAAAACAGTAAAAAGGGAAGGAAGTGCAAATTCAAACACCAAACTGCCCTGAGTGAAAATAAATCAGTAAAAAAAAAAGGAACATATTAGCTACTTTAAATGTATATTTTTATTTGTTTTATAATGATGTGGTAATAAGTGTTTTACATCTATGATTTTTCACAAGTTTGCTGCATTGGTAAAAAATATATTCTTTTAAAAACAACTCAGTTTTAAGAAACAAAACTTACCCCACAAAGAACCGCAATAAATCTCAGAAGTGAATTCCTTCTCATACATGTGGATTAGTGGTTTTTTACATGCAGGAGACACATATAGTGGGTTAACATTGACTTCAGAGGGTCGTTTAGGTGGTTTCTCAGGTGCTTCCACCAATCCAGCATACACTGTGAAGAAGGGGAAGATACTCAGAGAAATTACTAGTGTATATACCATATGTACTTGAATGTTTCCACAAATAAGAGACATCCCAGAAAAGTTTCTTTTCCTTTACGGTATTTTATTTTTACTGGAGGTATCGTTTCTATAACTCCTAAACCATCAAATAACACAAATCATGATGGTTAAAATATATTTCTGAATATGAATATATTTCAAGTTACTGTGATAAGATTGCAGAAGAGAATCCAGATGAGATATTCAATTACTCAATTCTAGTTTAAATTCAGGTACCATAAAGCCTCAGTGAAGAGCATACCTTTTAAAGCATGTACCCATCTGAATTTATGTGAATTAAATATCAGAATGATTTCATTCTTTTCTGACCATGAACCAGTGTTCAAACACTGTAATGTGTGAACGGACTGCAGCATTTGGAGATTATATTAAATGCACTTACAGATGGCGCTGGCAAAGTCAGCATTTGCAGCTTTCCCAGAACCATTGGAAGAAGAGTGGCTGACAGAAAAACCTGATTGTGTTGATGCTTCTGATATGTCCATGCTGTTATTCTCATCATCAGGTGCTGCTAGTGCAGCACCTGAGGCAATGGCATTTGAGGCCTCGCTTCTACCACCAGGCTCCTAAAAGAAGATCGAAAATCAATTTTGACTTCATTCAGTGATTAGCTGTGAAAGAAATACAATATGCCTAGAGGTCATTTGAAAAACAGAATGCAAAATTTTAGCATCTATAATTCTGCATCCTTTGAAAATCCACATTTATCATATGAATTCATCAATGTTATCAGAAGAGAGAGAACTAACCTATATTGAAACAACTGATGTCAAAGGAAAAATTCAAGGAGCTTAAAATCCCAAGATGTGCAATTTGGGGCCCAATGTTAGTGGAATTTTTATTATATACTAGGCATACTGCTAGTTATTTTATTTACATAAAATTGAAAATCCTTAACAGCAACCTAAAAAGTAAGTATAATTATCTCCATTTTACTTATAAGAAAACAAAAGCTTAGCAAAGCTAAATAATTTATTTAAATCATAAAGATAAAGTAGGGGAACCAGAGAACCAGAGTTTGAAGCCAAAGTCTGATTTCAAACGCTATGCTACGCTATGCTAAACAGCCACTTGAAAAGATAAAAAACTACCAGAGTTGGGGGTATCAATTTTACTTTGTCAAATGACAAAGCTAAAGATGGAAACACAAATTTAAGGGTGTGACTCTGCCTCACTGAAAATCTAGCTGGCTTCCATTAACTTACATAGAAGAAACTCAAGGATAAAAGCCACAAAATTTAACAGAATTTACGTGGGATGCCATATCTTGTGGAAAAACATACCAACTGTTATTGGTGAGACTGTCTGTTGATAAGCATTTATTTGCATCTAAACAGTGATTCTTTGCATTGAGAGAACTGTGCTGCCCTGTCAAAGACTTGTTTTTATGAACTTTCCAACCACAAAAATGTTGTATGGTAACATGTCCTTTCAAATTAAAATGAGAGGAATGTCTACTCACTCCCTAAATATCAAAAACATTCCTTGCAATCACTGGAGATACTGGGGGAGGTATGAAGACTGTGATGGGACATCCAGATTTAAAGTCTTTAAGATAGGTAAGTAGGGAGGGAGGGTGGGAGACGGAGAAAGAGAGAGAGAGACTTTCCCACTCATACTGCTTTCCCGTTGGAAACTATTTAGGATGTTTCCTTCCTTCATTGATTTCTTCCATAATTATTGTGTCTATCATAAACCAAGTCCTAGGTTGGGTCCTGGGATTGGGTGAGTGGGTAAAGTAATCAATAATAGATTAAACATAGTTCCTGCCCTTTTTCCCCACATTTTTAAAAAAGATTTTATTTATTTATTTGACAGAAAGGGAGATCACAAGTAGACAGAGAGGCCGGCGGGGGGGGGGGGGAAGCAGGCCCCCTGCCAAGCAGAGACCTGATGTGGGGCTTGATCGCAGGACCCTGAGATCATGACCTGAGCCAAAGGCAAAGGCTTAACCCACTGAGCCACCCAGGTGCTCCTACTGCCTGCCTTTTAAGAGTTCACAATCTAGTATGATAGAAAAACAAGTCAACAACCAAATACTATGTCACAAGTACTAAAATGAAACTATAGGCAAAATGCTCAATAATGGAGGAGAATATAATTCCATCTTGAAAAGTCAAAGATGATATATGAGTTGGATCATGAGAATGACTAATTAAACAAGCAGAGAATACAAGAGGGGACAGCCTTATAGACAGAGGGAACAGCTTACACAAGGGCACTAATTCATGAAGGAACTTGGCATCTTGTAAGCCAGTTTGTGTTGATAGGTAGCAGGCTAGGAAAGTAAATTGCATTATTTCCTCTGTCCAGAATCTCACCTGTGTTTTCAGATATTCAAATACTCCCTATTAGTCAAGAATTAGTTCAAATATCATATGCCCTAGGAAATATTCTTTATGATCATTCCTATTGATCTAGCACCTGTGAAACTATTTGAGAATTTTTTTAGAAAAATTTTTAATTGTGTTCAGTTAGCCAACATATAGTACATCATTAGTTTTTGATGTAGTGTTCAATGATTCATTAGTTGCATATAACACCAAGTACTCATCACCACACATACCCTCCTTAATACCCATCACCTGGTTACCACCCCCCTCCCTTCTGTAACCCTCATTTTGGTTCCCAGAGTCCAGAGTCTCTCATGGTTCGTCTCCATCTCTGATCTCTTCCCATTCAGTTTTCCCTCCCTTCCCCTATGGTCCTCCACGATATTCCTATGTTTCACATGTGAATGAAACCATATGATAATTGTCTTTCTCTGCTGGACTTATTTTACTTTACATAATCCCCTCCAGTTCTATCCATGTTGAAGCAAATCATAGGTATTCATCCTTTCTGATGGCTAAGTAGTATTCCAATGTAAATATGACCACATCTTTATTCATTCATTTGTTGAAGGGCATCTTGACTCCTTCCACAGTTTAGATATAAACAAGATGTCAGAAATAGACTTCAGGGTAGCAATCATGAAGTTAATAGCTAGGCCTGAAAAAAGCATTAGTGACAATATAAAATCTCTAAGGGCAGAAATGAGATCTAATCAGGCCATACTTAAAAATGCTATGAATGAGATACAGTCTAAACTGGATACTATTTGAATATTTTAAGCACATTTATAAAGTCAGTAATGTTTTTTGAATGATAAAATCATTGCCTAACACAATATGTTACTTACATTTAAACTGTATGTGTTAATAGTTCCTCAAAAAGTGAATATAGAATCTAACAATGGCAGTCTAGCAATTCTACATTTAGGTATTCCACTCCTGGGTAAATAGCTCAAATAATGGAAAACAGGCAATCTACAACACATAGTTATATACCGATGTTTACAGCAACATTATTCATGACAGCCAAAAGGCGAAAACAACCCAAGTGCCCATCAACAGATGAATGGATAAACAAAATGTGATATATTCATACAATAAAATATTATTCAGCGTTAAAAAGGAAGAAAATTCTGATACTTGCTACAACATGGTTGAACCTTGAAAATATTATGCTATGTGACACAAAAGGACAAATATTGTGTGATCTGGATATATAAGGTTCTTAGAAAGTAGAACAGAGGTTACTTGGGACTGGTAGGAGGGACAATAGGGAGTTAATTATTTAGTTGTTTAGGATGATGAAAAAGCTCTAGAAGTGAGTAGTAATAATGTCTGTACAACATTGTGAATGTACTTAATGCCACTGAATTGTACACTTAAAGTAGTAAAGATGGAAAATTCTGTTATGTAAATTTTACAATGATAACTTCCCAGAAAAATAAATTGTATATGTTAAGAGACACTACCTCAAATGTGTAATCTCAATAATAAAGAGATTTTGTCCCTGGAAATAAATAGGAACCATCCAAATGAGAAGAAGTTAAAATCTACAGCTATAAATTAAAATGGTTAAGGCTTTGGTTAAAAGTTAAAAATATATTTGAAATGACTGGAAATGTGACATATCACATGAAAAAAATAAATTTACAAAGAGAAGAATTCATTGTCCTTTTCATTTTTTTTTTTCTCCTTTTCAAATGGTGCATTACCTCCTGTTGATGTTCAAAGTCGTGGGATGTTGGTCTCTCCAATCCTTGACTATCTGTCTCTGACAAATTTTCTCCTCCACTGAGTTCAAGGGCTCCACTTTCTTCCTTGGTACCACTGATTCCCTTACCTCCATTAACTTCCTTAACTCTTCTTCCATTGCCTATATTGGCTCCAAGTTCTTCATGGTCTCTAATGGCTACACTGCCCCCACTGGCTACATTTTCTCCATGGCCTGTACTGACTCTCTGACTTCCATAGCTGCAGCAGGTCTCTTCTCCACCATCACTTCCATCTCTACCATCTTGCTTGCAGCTTCCATCTCTGTCATAGCTTGTTCTGATAACAAGATCCAATTAATGATAGAAAGCCACTGAACAAAAATACATTTGAAAGTCAGCAAATAAAACAGAATTAGGATGTATCTGATACATATGTAGTATCTCTAGGAATGTTTTTGCTCTATGTGAACACTATTGGTATGATATGGACAAGAAAAATACCCCTATATCTTGTCAATCTTAAATACTGAATTAACACCGTAGCCACCATCAATTTCCTGACTGCACATGGATTGCAGATGGAAGAGAGCTTGCATATTTTATTAGGAACATGTGTTAGGCTAGCAGCAAAAACATGTTTTATTTTGGGGTGGTTGCTTAAATAATAGACTACATGCATTTGCAACTTCACAGCCACATAAATGATTAAGCCCCTATTTCTGGCACAACCACAATATAATTGAATACTTATTTTTTGCAATTTATTTAATTTCTGTTAATTTTAACATGGGCCTTGATTTTCTAACATGCGTATTAACTACTTTGCTAAAGAATCCCATTTATTTTTCTATTACTACCACCAGGAAATTCAGTAATATAGATCTCATTAAGATAAGATAGTCATTTATTTAGTTGCTGAAATAGCAACCTTACCAAATGTCACAATGATTTTTTGCATTAAAGACAACATATCCAGGTACCTATGATAATCCTAAAAGCAAATTTATTTGACAATGAAATTCCTGGTAGATTTTTTTAATTGACAAAAAAGAAAAAAATGTTGAATAATTTGTAGTCAGTTCTGCCATGTATATCTACCTAATAACATTTGAAGATTAACAAAACAATATATGGATTTCAATATTATAAAGTAAACAATTCTCCCACTGTTAATCATTTTTCTACAAATGTAAACATTTACTATATTAAGTAATCTTCTTTGAGAACATTTTGAATATAAACCATGTACATACAAATAAGAATACACTGGCCTGTTTAGAACAGGAGAAAGAAACTATATATACATGGCAAACAACTGGTGGCATTCCAAAAATATCACTTCACTAAATATTACCACTTCTGGCAGTTGCTATGTAAGAAGATAAAATTGACTAAGTACTGAAATTAGTTATAGCAGTTTGCAGAATTCCAAAAATAATTCTGTTAGTACATTTCAGCCTAAAATTATCAAGTGAAAAATAAAGGTTACAATTCATTTTTCTCAGCAAATTTGAAGATTTTGTAGGCAAATATCAGGGCTTCCTCTTACAGCTATTAAGTGGCACACTATTTGTCACCTCATTTCATATATTCACTGTGGTTTTAGAGGGTAAGACCATTCAGTAACATTATTTTTAATAGAAACATGAATAAATGGCAGTTATAAGTAACTTAATACTTGAATACTAATAAAATATAGTATACAAAAATTCAAAATTGTTTTGCATTAAAATAATTTAAAATCTATTATTGAAAATCAACCATTTATGAATATGCAAGTGCAATTCATTCATCCTCTTGGTCATAAAATCTGAAAGTAAAACAAAGGTGCAAACAGTTCTGAAATTTTAAAACTTTGGTAGTGCAAATAATGAAGAAAAACCAACCTTGGCCAACAAGGGGCATCATCATGATTATTGGTTTTGTCATCTATAGTTCCATCATTGTCATTATCTTCATAGTCTTCACCAACATCATTAGCCGGATCAACCTTGCTATCCAAGTCAGCATTGCCATTGTCATGATCATAGGTATCCTCGTATACATCATTAGAATCAGCATCATCACCATCAGTATCAGCACCAGTATCATAGAGTTCAACATAATCACCATCCTCTTCAGGTGGCTGAATGACAGGTGCAGGAGTTAACCAATCATTCCGGAAGATTTCAGAGAGTGCATTATAGCCTACCCATTCATTTGTCAAGTAAACAGGGGGTGATATTTTTCCTACTTTAAATCCATCTGGAACCTGTGTGCACAAGAAAGGTTAATGTAGTCTCAGTAGCCTTTCATTTCCTTCTAAATTGGAAAGTTTCCATGCTGACAATATTTTAAAATACATTTTCAATTGAAGTGAAGATTTTTACTCACTAGATAAAGAAATATTTTTGTGAGGATGAGATGTCAAAACCCAAACTTCAGGCTATGATCATTAGTGGACTTTCTGGCTCACACAGGGCAAAATTTACTCTTTTTTATTACCCCTACTTCTCTAATGAGGAGTAGACATTTCATTTTGGTGACAGAATATAACAGATTATTTGGTATCCTATAGAAGATATAGTTACTTTTTTCTTTTGTTTTATTCTCTGATATTAGGATTAACACATAGTCTTAAAATTGGTATGTTAATTTTCCAGCTTAGTTTTGTACATAGGTTGTCTTGAAGTAGATCAAACACTTCTAATAAACAAATTAATATAAAGCTACCTTTATAAGTGTCATATAATCAACCTTTAGGCAATCTGAAAGAGATTGTGTATATGGTAGGGTAGGAGTAATTACAAAAATAAAATGAAATGACCTGAAATCATAGGGCAAAAACAATTGGAAGAATGTTATATGCTATCAGAGGGCATTTTATTTCTCCCAAAATGTTGTTTTATGCATTGTGTTATCATCCAAGAAATTATATTAGATGAAAAGGGAACATCTAGCTTCTACTCCTTGATTTGAGATTAGCTTCTACAAAGACCTTTTTATCACTCCTCTGAATATATTCTGATAAAACAATGTTAATATAAAATATTTTATGATCAACTAAATGTTTCTCCACTTCAAATGTAATTTCTAGATTTCATATTCTGCATACTCACATAACAACGGAAATCTATCTTTGAAAGATTAATTAAAAAACTGAACACTTTGACCTTTCCCTCAAGTGAAGATGAAAATACACTGAAAAACATTTTTAAAAAACAGATAAATGTGTTAAGAGATAAGATGAAAACCTACGTGGACATCAACCAGCAACTTCTGATCAATAGTGGAATAAGGTGGTGATGACTGGGACCTCCTCCAGGTCACAGGACTCTCTTCCTCAGAAGAGTCTGTGGAATGACAAGAAGATATTAATAACAGCGATGATTGCAGCCATTCCCTTCACTTTTATAGTGTACAGTTTTAATAACTTGATATTTTTTCCTGTTGCCTTTTTCCATTCAGGAAATATCACCTAATAAATCCTCATTCAGCCAGGATCCTAGATTCTGTTTGTGGGGGGAGTGACAGGCTCAAGGTTTTGTTGTCTGTAGATCTATATGGCTTTTCTGTTTCGATATTAAGTGTACACTTGTTAAATATTTCTCTCTATCTGTGTAAGAAGATACCCAGTAAGACTGGTAGACAGTTGCATTTAAAATAATAATAATAATAATAATATGTACCAAGAATAGGAAGAGCTAGGTGATATCACTGGTCTCCCATATTAACCAGTAGAAAAAGAGCCCGAAAGTATATTAGAAGATGATAGATTAGACAAAATTCTCAAGGGGAGATTTGACCCTGCAATCTTAATCCCCCAATTTACACTCAATGATATATCTTGAAGTATTTCAATAGAGTTGAAAAGCAAACAACTGAAAAGAGACAAAACTTAACCCTTTTTATAAAGCTAGGAATCTTTCTATAGTGATGTTGTGCACTAGAACTTTTTGCAGTAATAGAAATGTTCTGTATCTGCATGTCTAATACAGTTGCCAGTAGTCACACATGGCTAGTGAGCATTTGCAATATTGCCAGTGGGGCTGAGGGGCTGACACTTTAGTTTTAATTTGGTTAGTTGTTATAATGTGCAGCTTGATTCCATAGTGTAAATATTTCCATATAAAATGCAAATTTAGGGACCCATAGCTGCTCAGTTGATAGAACATACAACTCTTGGATCTTGGGGTTGTGAGTACAAGCACCACACTGGGTGTAGAGATTAGTTAAGTATTTTTAAAAATCTTTAAAAAATGCAAATGTATCTGGATTAGAAGGATGGATTTTTTAATATTAAGATTTATGGTACAGTAAGTAACATCTGTGGTTAAAATTCAGTGATAATATTTTGGGTCAGAAATCAGTAAATCTGGCTGATTATACATAGAAAAAGCTTCACCAATGGGTACTTACATCCTTGCTTATTTTTTTATGTGCTTGGATTTTAAAGATAAATAGTCCTATCCTTTTTTTTTATTTGCAGCCTTGCTATATATAGCCAAGGTGTGGACCTTGCAATCCAAAAATCATGTATATACATACATTGCTATCTTTTGAGTATATTATCTAGAACACATCCTAAAATTTGTGCCTGCAACTTCTGGCATTGCACTTTTATGATTTATTATCTTTCTTCAGAAAACCATTTTTTCTCAAGTCCCTGTGTGTGTTGTTAGGCTAAATAAATTTGGGTGAGTGTTTGAGATTTTGAGGCAAATTTGTAGTAAGGTGTTCTGATTTCCTGAATAATAAAATACGTAATCTCATGGGAACTTCAAATGGCCTAGGTAGCACAAATAATAAAATAACAGAATTTTAGAGCTGAAAAGAACTTCAGCTATTATCTATCTACACAGAATCTATCCCCTTCTCACCCCCTCCCAATCAATGTTCATGACTGCTTTGGAAACCAATCTAAAATTTCCTTATTTAAGAAAAGGCAGTATGAATAAACCTTACATTTTTAGGTGTTTGCCCACTATTAGTAAAATTAGTCCTAGCCAAACCAGAAAGGTTCTGGGGAAAATATTCTTAAAGTTACTTTTGTTTCAGGTTTATTTTATTTCTCACAAGATAATATTTCTGTATAAGAGGACACTATTAAAATATTTCTACCATTATCTGAGTCTCCCAAGAAGAATGTGGGTTTTAAGTTCAGGTCTTTGAAATATTTGATTTTGATAGAGTACACCTATATATCTTTTTTATTATTAACATTTTAATAAAATCTGTGTTCTACATTTTTACAGATGACTTGAGAACTCATTCAGGCATTTTGCCCTTGCTGAACTTATTTGGATTGCTTAAAAATACACAATGCCAGATTTTATCATCTAAAACCTAACTTTTGGCTCTGTTTATTTCAATATTTCAAAAATCTATTATTCATTTAAACTCTCAAAAGCATATCATAAGATAAAACACTTATTTTGAAATTCAATCACAAATTGTGAAGTTATTTTCTATTTTAAAACTTTTTCATGCATTTGAGTAAAAACATCAATTTGTAACATTTAAGGATGTTTATGAGACGCTGTATATATCTTACTTTGGGGTGGTGAAATAAATGGATAAAACACATGCCCACAACTTCTCTATCTAATACTTCAATAGCTAAAGGCTTGCCTATAAATTTTAGCCTGTTAGTCCTCTCTCAAGTTCCTTTCCCATATTTTTCAGACATGGTACAGAAATCAAAGTTGACACCCACTTCCAGACACATTCCTAACTACTACACAACTTAAAGAAAAAAACTTTAGAAAAATTATTTTCCATTTCTAAAGGTCACCACTGACCACCCAGTTGTCAAATTCAGTGGCCTCTTGGTCTTAATTCTATGTGGCTTCCCTAACACTTTTGACACATTACTTCTTGCAGTTCTTTCTTCACTTCTGAAATATAAACTGTTAAACATTAGCTTTGTGTTTTGACTGTTTAAACTCTGTACTTTGCATTACCTGATGCTGCTGGGCAGTTTTGAAGATTTTGCGAACTTCTTTGTCTGATGTCAATGGGCTTCTGAGATTGTTCCAAAACAGACTGCTGAGGAACACTAAATGAAAAGACAGAATACCATATGCCATGTCCCAATACTCACAAAGGGAATATACAGCTCAAAATCAAGACCAACAAAGAATTTGAGGTATATGGGTATATATCAAACTAAAAAGAAGTAGAGCTTAAGAAATATTTCAAATTCCCATTTTCCCTCAAATGTGTTATTTTATCTAGAACAGATAAATAATTTCCAAAATATAAATATGTTTCCATATAGTATACATTTCCTTCACATATCATATTAATTTCTAAAAATTCAATAAACTTACTTTCTGGTAATATTCAGACATTATATACCTAGTAGCGCAGTGATAAATATAATAGTCTATGTGAGGATTTTAACAATATAAGAAGCTGTTACTAAAAAAGAAGCTGTTACTGTTATATCAAATATTCCACTATTATCATCCTGATTTGGCCTTTACATTTTTAAGTATCCTGTTCCTGATTTAGATAGATGGATGGACATAAATATAGGAAACATTGTTTTTAATATTCAAATTCAGGGAATATTTAGAAAGGATTTTTGGACCTGTGCTGTTAAATTTTATGTCACTTTGGAATTTCTATATAGAAAAGGCTTTGGTTATTGATCTCAGCCTAGTACAGACAAGAGTCTTTTCTATGACCCTAAATTTCAGAAAGACTCAATATATTTGTTATTCATAAATTCAAAAATCTTTTTCTAATGGGAAGAGCCAATTCCAGTTTAAAAGCAATATTAATTTTTATGTATTGGATTTTGTTAAAGACATATCCCATGATACCAGAAAGATAAAAAAAATTAAGCTGTTTTCTCCCTTTGTGGTCAGAAGGGCCATGACAACTTATTCATTGAAGGCAGAGAAAACAAAAGTTCTTAATCTTGCTCTCTAATTTTTCAAGATTTCTGCACACAAGTTAAGACTAAGGACATAAATATATGGGATTTTAAATAATAATGAGGTAGTAATATATATGCTTCATACCATCAACTCTATGCAATCTGACCATACAGTCCAGTATCTTGTATATAGCAGTTGCTCAATAAATATTTAGCAAATGACTGAGTGAATGAATATAGGCTAAGTTCTGTCCATTATAATCTGGAGTTGGAAGGAGTATGATTTTCAAGAAAAATCTACATTAAAATTTAGCTTTCAGGGGCACTCGGGTGGCACAGTCAGTTAAGCGTCCAACTTTTGGTTTTGGCCCAGGTTGTGATCTCAGGGTTGTGAGACCTAGCCCCATGTCAGGCTCTGTGCTCAGCATGGAGTCTGCTTCAGATTCTCCCTTTCCCTCTGCCTCTCTTGCTCGTGCTCTTTCTCTCTCTCTAAAATAAATAAATCTGAAATAAATAAACAAGTAAATAAACAACTTTATGTAGCTTTCAAATATAATGCTTTCCACATGACATCTAAAATATGAAATATGATCTTCAAAAATTACTGAACATCACCAATATTATAGAGATAAAAATATAGTTACCAATATAAAATATCATTGCTATAATACTGAGTTTTAGATTTGATTTTCTCCATAAATCATTTTAAGCTTGCCCATTTCATGGCATTAATTTCTGAAGGAATTGTGTGTGTATTTTAACATGTAGCACATATACATGATATTAATGACATATTACATGACAAAATGTGTAATTGAAGTACATGATACATATAAAGTTTCATATCTTTTTATTTTAAAGTACCAGTTGAAAGCTGTCAAATAATTCATTGACAGGTCTTTTATTAAATTGTGGGTCTTATCAGCTAATTATTAAACTAAATGACACTGAGACTACAGTATATCCAAATATGAAATATCTAGTTAATGAATTACTGCAGTTAAGGTTTTAAATACAAGAGGAAGATATTGCTAGTGACAATGTTTTCATTAATATTTTTTAGTTTTGACTTTACATAAAACTCATTATCAAATAAATATGCTTTAATTTTCCAGGTGATAGTAAATAGTGAGTAATTGGAATATATAAATCAGAGACACATACTTTGAAGAGATCTTGACACGGTGTTCACAATCCTGATTGTAAGTCTTTGAAGTAGATCTTTCTTGGACCTTAAAGACAATGAAATACTTTGGTAAAATTTTTTTTTAAAGATTTTATTTATTTATTTGACAGAGAGAGATCACAAGTAGGCAGAGAGGCAGGCAGAGAGAGAGAAGGGGAAGCAGGCTCCCCGCTGAGCAGAGAGCCCGATGTGGGACTCGATCCCAGGACTCTGAGATCATGACCTGAGCTGAAGGCAGCGGCTTAACCCACTGAGCCCCCAGGCGCCCACTTTGGTAAAATTTTTAATTGTAAATTCCTTTGAGTTATTAATTAATGGGAAAATGCTTTTCTTCATATAAAGATAGTTGACTAAAAATCCAACTTATGAAATCTGATTTTCATAATTAGATTATATTTTCATAATTACTTATAGTATAACATTAGAACTGCTTGACCATAATTTCTCATGGCATCCTTGAATTTTAGTATAGTAACAGATTCTGGAGATTATATAATCAAACACTCTAATTTTATTTTTGAGGAATCTGTACCTCAGAAAGAAAAAATCAACTCCCTAAGAATTTTACATAAATTAAAGAATATCTATAATCAGAATGTAGGTCCCTCAACTGCTAATTTAATGCTTTTTATGTTTTCATATTACTTTTATATCAAGTCCCAATTTATCACTCAGAATTTAAGCTCAAACTTCTCACTCACTCACCCTTTTAAGGTAACTCTAGATTTTTAAAAGTTGTAACACACATAAACACATCAATAAAATGTCTTAAGTGTCAAAAGTGTCCCACCTTCAAGAAAGTATGTTGTTTTTGCTTTACAATTGGACTGTAATGTCATAGTGTTCTAATACTTTTTCAATTCTAAATGATTTTGGTTTCTATTAATTGTTCGTTCATCTAATATAGTAAATACTTGAGAAAGAGCAAATAAAATGAGCCAGCATCCATCACTAAGGCAGATTTAATTTCTGCCAACATTAGTAGATAGGACCATGTAGTAATCCCTCACCTCATTTAGTTTTATATCATTAGGTTTCTACTTAAAATAGTTTTTAGCTAACCAAAAATAGGCTATTCTGACATTCAATAAAGCAGTCACAGTAGATTATTTAGAAAGAAAAATTAAACATTTTACATTTAAAAAAAATTAAGCATTTTCATGTTGATAAAGTCACTTTATAGTTTCTCAAAACTACATTAACTTTACTACACTATTTTCTCTCTACGTGGTGACACATCAAGGTTGTCTTTAAACTCTAACAGACACTTGGATAAGAAATGAAAAATGTTAATTGTTCATGTTCTGCTACTGATTGCTTCCAAATGTAACCAGATATTTAGCAGTATGCATGATAAGCATCTGACTTTTTCCACATTTGATTCAGATACCTGGCATCATATTGACCCCGTCTAGGCCTCTTGGTTTATGAAACTGATCTCAGAAAGTTACTGACACCAGTAAACCAGAGACAAGGATTACTCAGAAAGGATAAAGACCAAAATTAAGAAAATTAAGAAAAGCTAATGCCTGATATGAATTGGCTGTTTTGGTCCAAAAAATGGGAAGATGATTTGTATGAATAGCATATGTAAGGAAAATGATGCATTCCAGAACAATCAGGCACAACTCATTATATTTCCTGCTTAAAAATTCATGCTTAAAGGTATCTAAGAGTTGCATGCTTAGATATGCTTCGATATAAGTAGGTGTAAAGTCATACACCTAAGAGTTATCTAAGAGTTATCTAAGAGTAGGTGTAAAGTCATAATTTAATAAGGCAGAGAGAGAGAGACATAGGGCCTTTTGTAATTAAATAATACAACCCAGCTTATGTTCCTTCTGCCAGTGGTTAGTAATTATAAAGAGATACTCTGTTATTCATTTCAGAGGACTGTTAGTATCAGAAGTAACATATTTAAAAAGGAAAATTGTCCATGAAAGACATCATAGGACTACCCAAAGCATCTAGAAGAAATATAGTCATCTGGGGTCCTTGTGCTGATTAAGAACAACAATGAGACTCCTGACCCACTATTAGTAAGGCAAGAATTTCTGAGTCCTTCACCCAACAATCTGCTCATCCTTAGTGACCAAGATATTTTTAGATGGCTAGCTGTTAGGAATGCTGGATGATGATAATAACTTGGCCACATGGAAACTGAAACTGCAACTTGGACCTCACTAATACCCTAAGCTAAATGCTGTTAATATAGTTGTGAAAACGGAAGTCAACCTGGACATGAGGACTGACTTGATTATTCATATAAGTTTAAAAAAATAAACCACAGATTAAATGACCCAGACCCTGTCATAAACTACATCCCAGAATAATCAAGGGAAAAGATATGTGTGATTATGTTACAACCTGAATGACTCAAGGTTTTTATGGGCAATATTTTTACTTAAAAGAATGAATGACAAAAAAAACTATGATTATTCAACTTGGATATTTGGCAGGCATTTTATTTAAAATCAATGAAGTTAGGCTGTCAATTCAAGGAAAAAAGAACAACTGATGTTATTTGTTAGCAATGATAAAATAGAGTTTTGAAGTGAAAATTAAAATTTTAGATTTATTATCTGTCACCATGTACTTGACTTATCAATACTCAATCATTTTTCTGATGAAATTGGTGACATTAACAAATGCTATTTATTGATGTTGTATAATGAAATGTGTAAATATTTGGAAACATCTACATACACACTGAACCAATGTTTTCCAACTAACCAATGTATGAGGATAAAAAATTACGAGTGAGAAAAACATCTATTTATAGCATACAATAGAACAATGGATTTTAATATTTCTGAATATGCAAATTTTTACTGATAGGGTTTTAAATTCCACTTCTGTAGTTTTGGTATATTATCAAAGAATTTCCACAATTATCTGAAAAAGCTATGAAAATCCTTTCTTCCCAACTACTTATATGTGAGAAGCCAGCTTTTACTCATATACTTCAACCTAAACATATGGCAAAAAATTGAATGCAGAAACAGATATGACAATCCAGTTGTTTTCCATTAAACAAAATGGAAAATCGTTTTTTATTAAAATTTTGTTTCCTATGTTGACATATGTTGACATAGAATACTTTTAAATGAATTAATATTTTAAATTTTTATTTTAATTTCTAATTCATTAAATATTGAATGACACAGGGGCACCTGGGTTGCTCAGTGGGTTAAGCCACTGCCTTCGGCTCGGGTCATGATCTCAGGGTCCTGGGATCGAGCCCCGCATCGGGCTCTCTGCTCAGCGGGGAGCCTGCTTCCTCCTCTCTCTCTGCCTGCCTCTCTGCCTACTTGTGATTTCTCTCTGTCAAATAAATAAATAAAATCTTTAAAAATAAATAAATAAAATATTGAATGACACAATCCATATAAACAAAAGTTTTTTGAGGTCTTCAATGTTTAAGAGTATAAAGATATCCTGAGACCAAAAAGTTTAAGAATCACTGTTCTAGGCACTTATTAATGTCACAGCAACTCATACTGAGATGCTTACCTCATTTCCTTTAGGATTTGGAACATATGGTTGCAATGGTTCTATTTGGACTTCAGCTTGAATTGAATGAAATACTTCATCATTGTCTGATGATTCATCTTCTTTGTCCTTTGAAACAAAAAGGAAAATAAATATTTTAATTGTTAAAATGCAAATGATATGAGCAACTATCTTCACAATGTACAACTTAAAAGAATAATTTTCAAATATTAAAATTGCTTTAAACCAGTAGACTCTAATACTTTTTGGTTCTGGATTCCCTTTGGAATCTAAGGAGATTCTAACTGCATACAGACACACGTGTCTGCATATATTTTCAGGGGGATCATTGACCACCTGCAGCCAATCTATTAGACCCAGGTTAAGAATATCTGGTTTAAGGCTTAACTCATAACCCCAAACTGTCACATTTACTACTCAGTTATAACTGTGAAGTTTGGTCCGCTTGTGCAATGGAAGATCTGTAATATAGCAGTGCAAATATTTCTCACTAATTGGGCTCCAGAAGCTTAGGAAATTTCCCGTTTTCACATTTAAAACAATCAATATTATTCCTTCAACTCATAGAGTAATAAAAATGAGTTTTCTTTTCTTTGGTTAGTTGAAGAATTCACATAAATTTCTAAATGCTAACAAATTTTTAGGCAATTCACAAGATCTATGACTTTGAGCTAGTATCATTTTTTTAAATATTTTCTTTAAAAATCACATATAAAGATACGAATGCCTGCACGAGATCCTAGGATCATGGAATTGGTAACTATTATTTATTGACTTTTTCTTCCATTTTAGAATGGTTTCTCACATGCATAATTAAAACACCAAATGACAAGAAGTAATGCGTCATGCTACTAATGCTATGAGTCTTGCAGGGATGCATACAAATCTTTTTCATAAATGCAAAACCCATTAGATTTAATTGTTACTCTTCCTCATTGAAATTAGTCACTAGCATTTTAGATGCCTTAATTTCAGGCAAATATCACCACTCTAGACTCATACCTCCACTTCTCTATATGTTTTCTTTCTCTTCCTATCTCCCCCTTTATTGGGAATATGCATCCGTTTCCTCTTTGGGGCCTTTCTTCACTTGCCGCTTTTACCTTTTCTCAAGTTAAACATGTTAGGGAAATAACATTCGTTTAATTGATACCAGGCTTTAATTTAGGATTCCTTTATATAAATGGATGCTATGAAGTATTAGAAAACAAGTGCTCTCTTAATCCTATTGACCTCTTTAATTTGCTTATAAAGCCCAGAAACCCTTCTTTGCCAGATTAAATCTGTGGGATAGAATTCTTTAACTCCAGCCAAATTATATCCACTTACATTACAGAATTTGAAAGAATGAAGTTCTGACTATTGGAAAATAAGATCAAGATAGTAACATATTGCATTTCAAGAGTACAGAGATGAATTTGTAACTTGTGTCATGTTCTATGCAGAAACTTCATTGATTAATTATGTAAAATGGTGGAAAATTAGTGAGACAAGTCATACATATGGTAAATACAAAATGCTTTGGAAATTGCTTTTTCTGTTTCATTTTAGCCTGGATTTAAACATCCTAAAATGAAAAAAGAAATGGTACAATTCACTTAAATAGCACAGTTCAACATTCTTTGGGAAGAAAGACAAATTAACTTAGAGGTTGGGGAACAAAACCAAAGTTTCTGTGTGTTTATTTTTAATGAGTTATTTTTAAAATTTTGAACTATGACAGTAATTTTATTTTTTTAAATTTTTAAAATTTAATTTTATTTTATTTCTTTTCAGTGTTCCAGAATTCATTGTTTATGTACCACACCCAGTGCTTCATGCAATATGTGTCCTCCTTAATACCCACCACCAGGCCCTCCCAACCCCTCAACCCCCTCCCCTCCAAAATCTTGTTTGTTTCTCAGAGTCCACCGTCTCTCACGGTTCATCTCTCCCTCCGATTTCCCCCAACTCACTTCTCCTTTCCATCTCCCAATGTCCTCCATGTTGTTCTTTATGTTCCAGTAATTTTCAAAGATCAAATATAGTAATTTTAAAAGTCCTTATGGTGTCCCTTTGTTAGTTAATAATTAAAGTTATATCTCTATAAAGATAAAAAGCAATTACCTGGATCATTCAAGCCAATTTTTCTTTTTCAAATTTAGCCATTATTATCTGGAAATTTTAAGATAATTTACTTGAACTACAAATTATTAAATTAATCTTCTCTGGGACACAAGGATATTTATTTCATTTGGTCTTAACAGAGGGAAACACAGGCATGAACTAGCATGTTTTCTCTGCATATTTGATTCAATTAAAATATCAGAAATTCTTACATTTGCAGCTTGTCTCAATTCTTCCTCGTGCTGATTAAAGATATCCTCCCATCTGTTCTGGTGTCTTCGCCTGCAGGCTTCTAAATCTGAGAGCTCAAACTCTTCAGGTCTCCGTGATAACTTTGCCCGGAACCTCTTTGGTGATAGTCTTTTTGCCAATGCCTGCCTTAGACTAGAAACTTTTGATTTTTTCTTCCGTGCTTGTTCTGGTTGAGAGTAAAACGTGTTTGAAGACAGGTTTTCCATCAAGGTTTGCAGGGGACCAAGTGGCTTTGAGTTATGTGAGTTTGGTGCTCGAAGTAAGCCTCTTGATAGTCCCTCTATCAGTTCTTGAACTGAGCCAACTGCCTGTGGGGACTCTAGTGCCCAGGCCTGTGCTTGAGGTGACCCTTCATTTTGTCCCTCTACTGGAATGAGTACCTGAGTATCCAAATGTAGTGGCAACAGCACATGGTGGTTCTGTGAGAGTAGGGGCAGGAATACCTGGGCATGTACTTGTAAGGACTCAGGTTCTTCTGACTCAGTCTCTGCCTGTGTGGGCTCAGGAGCCTGTTCCTGTACCTCTGGCTGTTCAGGTAGCTGGTTCTGCTCCAGCTGCTGTTCAGGTACCTGGTTCTGCCTCTGCTGTTGTTCAGGGGCCTGACCCTGTCTTTGTTGTTGTTCAGGTATCTGATCTTGCCCCTGAAATTCCTCTGGTACCTGGTCCAGATCCTGTGGCTCTTCTGATGTCTGGGACTGAGCCTGAGCCTGCTGTTCTTTAGGTACCTGTACCTGTACCTGTAGAGACCTAGATGCCTTAACCTGAGCCTGTAGTGGCATAAGCATCCAGGCTGCCCTCCGTAGTCGTGGAGGTGCCTTAATCTGCATCTGTAGGGGCCTAGATGTCTTAGCCTTAACCTGAGCCTGTAGTGGCATAAAGACCCGAGCTGCCCCTTGTAGTCGCTGAGGTGCCTGGGCTTGCCCTTGTAGAGGCCTAGGTGCATTGTCTTGAGCCTGTAGTGGCATGAACACCCTGGCTGCTCCCTGTAGATGCTGAAGTGCCTGGACCTGTGGCTCTTCTCGATCAGGTAACCACCTTGGCTGAGACGGTTCTCCATGCAGAACTCTAAGTGGTCTACATCTACTGCTGGTTGGCAGTCTCAGAAGCTCATGAGTACAAGAAGGTCCTCTGGAAAAAACATATAAATGATTGCTATATAAATATTGTCAGTGGAGTGAAGCCATTCGGGGGAAATGCCTTTATTTTAAAAAATGGAAATTTCGTGCAATAAAGATATTTTCAGTAAATCTTTTTTTAATCATTCCTGTAATGTCTGAAATATTCTTTGTATTACTAATATACTCTATTAATTATCGAATAATCTACTTTCTCATGCTATTGCCAGAAATTAAGGAATCTTTGAGTAGTAAGAACAATTTTTCCTCAAAATTTCCTTTCAAATATCTTTTGAAAATATAGAGATAGCTGTTATTTGTTGTATCAGGAGGGATTAAGCTCTTCTGAGTCAAATGTTAATGGGATAGAATCAACTGTCTTACATAAATTGCTAACAACAAATTATATTTGTGATTTATTTAACACACCTGAATCTTCTCATGGTGTACTGCTCCTTAATAGCTTCTTCTCTTTCAAAGATCAGAGGTATTCCTTTTAAGAAAGAGAAAAGATAATGCAAAAACATCAACAGAGGTTAGTGTAATCTACCTTAGTTTTCAGCCTTTAATGCTCAGGATGTCACGTGAATCACAAGGACAAGAGGGTATATATAACCCTTCAAATCACACTTGGTTGGTAATATGGACCATATCCTGGTTCCTAGGCCTACTTTTGCAGTACAATGAAGCTATTACATACAGACTAATTTCTCTGGGCACAGGAAAGGGAATTTAGCAATTTGGTACCTGCAATCTAAAGAGAAATAATTGAGAAAGACAAAGGAAGAAAGGGACAAGTGAAACTCTTTAGATAGTTGTTGAGCATGGCTTAAAGGTGTGTGATCTAGATGTGAGGACTTTATGGCTTGGGCCCACTTCATCTTTGATCCTTTCAATGAGGGTCATAGAAAATGAGGATCAGGAACACTGGTCTTTCCAATGAGAAGGTAAAAATCTAAATTCTGAATTTTATACTTAACACATTCAACATGTTCAGCTTCTTTCATTTCTGCTATGCTGTACTAAAATATAGAAGCTTACAAACAAGAATGTTCTTTTGAATTTCCCAAATAAAAATGTTTAAGGCAATTGTATTTACATCTATGTAATTCCCACATAAATGTGACTTTTCCTGCAGGTAACATTTTGGAAGCTTGCAACTCTGGAAATTAGCAAATTCTCAAATAGAAATGGGGTCTTCCCACACCCATTTGAGACTAGCTGGTTTTTGTGATGCTGATCCAATGAATTTTCACCAATGGTTAAATAATTTCTTCTGCTTCTCACTCCAAAATAGGATATATATAATTATGCAGATGGAAGAAACTCTACTAAGATCAATCCTGTAGCTATTCTGAGAATGACTTCTATGTTTCCAGTTTCCCCTCTTCCATTATATCACCACTCTCAATACTGCCCATGGTGCCCCAGATTAAATGTGGAATATGCCATACAATACTAAGTTAAAACTTCCTAAGTAGTTTAATCTGGATTTGATGAAAATCCATCCTGCCATTTTTGGTATTAATATATAGAAATTAACTTTTACTAGTATAAATTAGTCCTTTTTTAATTTTTTATTTTTTATAAACATATATTTTTATCCCCAGGGGTACAGGTCTGTGAATCACCAGGTTTACACACTTCACAGCACTCACCAAATCACATACCCTCCCCAATGTCCATAAATTAGTCCTTTTAATTACTTCTTATAGAGTTGGAGATTAGTACACAAAACAGACTTACTATGGTATACAGAAATTACTTCAAAATTAACAATCAATAGATACATAATTACAAATCTATTTATCTCATTGGAGAGAATTAAAATATCCAAGAAAAGAATAGTAAGGTATAGATTTTATTACCTTTTCATTTATTTTATCTCTTTAGTTAGAAGTTTTCTTAAAATAAAATTGCATATCACAAAATTTTCCTTGAGGCTTTCAAGGTTTTCATAAATATGAACACTTGTCAGTTGTAATTGGCAACAAGTTATAATCATATATATACAGATCAGGTGAGAGAGAATTAACTGCACGTGACATAGTAGTGGAAAAACTAAATGTGGAAGGCCTCAGAATTTTTACTTTTAATCTAATTCTTCAATATTATCTTTTATGACAAAAATGAATAAAATCTGCTCTCATCTAAATATTCATCTGGTAAGATGAAAGTTGACACATGCCAACCTTTTTTCTGTCTCTTTTTAATGATTCCAATAAGATGCTTCTTCAATGACTCAACAACGTGTCCTTCATTTTTTATATTCCGAACAAAAGGATGATGAAGCATGTTTGCAGAAGTAGGACGAAATAGGAAATTTTTTATCATGCACTTTTCCATGAAGTTGTGGAACTTGCGAGACCTAAAAGAAATGAGTCAAAGGGATAAGAGCATCCTCAGCTTGCCATATCTTCTCCCATCCTCACACATATGATACCTTTCAGGTCATATTTTTGGAGAAAGTTGCCTCTAGATATAAATTGTCACATGTCTTAAAGCTTGACAATATACATTATACAACAATCCCACTCAAATCTCAGATAAACCAGAGTCAATGGCATTTAAATAGTAGTAGAACTTCAATGAGTTCAGAAGTCGGTACATGGTACAAAGTCAAGTGGTAGGATGGCAATGGAGTGGTTAATGTGACATATATATATATAACATGTATCTAGATTGGTCAGCCCACAAAAGTCACACTTTGAAGTCTGAATGTTTCACTTGACCACATGCCTTTTAAGCTACATAGTTTTAAATGTAATGACCCAAAAATGGGTGTTAGTAGCACCAGGACTAATCTTATAAAATGGCCCATGAAAACAGAAGTGTCCAGAAAGCCTGAATCTGTGGGAAGGGTTATATTGAATCACAAGGAAAAATGTCAGCAATCAAATCACAGCCACCACTTCTAGCAGTTCAAGCTATAAATACTAAAAATAAGCAAGAGTTTCTGACACTCAAACAAAAAGCTTCAGTATAAAGCATTCCCAAGTTAGTTGGCCTTTAACACCCTGAGAGAAAAAATCTTCTCTAGGTCTGTGGATGTTTAGTTTAATGGGCCAAACAACTGAGCTGTATATCACAATCACTGACTACTTATCTAGGCACAGTGAGAAATGTCACAAATGATTTCTGTTGGTCCATGCCACTAATGGAGAAACAACTAAACATGCCATTAATTGCAGGTCAGTGAGGTCATCATAATATACTATGGAAGATATTACTTATATCTAGTTGGCTAGCTAGCTTTCAATGAAAACTAATCATTAAGACCCCCAATTAATGTATTAGTTTTAAGGCAATATTGTCCAACAAAGATGTTGACTACAAAAGCAAGACTAGAAAATTAATTAAAACTCATTTGCTACATAAAAAGTGTCAAGTTAATGTGTTTAGGAGATTAAATCATTCATCTTTACCATCCACTGGATTTGACTTTGGGGGCAGATTCTCGCAAAATAACAAAGAGGGCTTCCAAAGGCTGAAGATTACACAGGGCTGCAAAGGAAAATAGGTATGTTTAGAATGAATGAAAAGGGTAACAACAGAGCAAACTCCTCATTCTAGAGAGGATTCTCGGAGCTCACATATCATGCTGAATAGACATTAAGGAATAAGCAGATACAAGATAATATAATCACAGGAAAATTTCATTTTAATTTTTTTTATCCTTAAAATTCTATTTATTTATTTATTTATTTTTAGCTTTTATTTATTTTTTAAATTTTTTTTAGGGGAAAAGTTCATTTTAATGTAAACAGTCCATTATATAAGATCCTCAAGCTTTACCATTGCCAGGTGTGGCAAATTAATTAAATAAACTACACTGGATAAAAATTTCAAAATGTATGATTGATGATTTCTATCTAGAGAAATAAACAAAAACAGAGACAAACACTCTTCTGTACATTGTGTTGTAGGCATCTACACTTGTAAAAATTGAAATATGTCATTACAGGCTTAAAAAGTCAACCAAATTAATAGCTAAGCCCAACAATGTATAAGGAATGATTTATAAGTCTAAAAATATGAGAACAATCTGTTTTGGAAACTGACAGTCCTAAGAAAAGAAGTAGATTTAGTGTAACTATTAAAACACACCCTCTAGAGTAAGATCACCTGGGTTCAAATCCTAGCTCTTTCTTTGTGACTCAGGCAAATTATTTAACCTAATTTGCCCTGGTTTCTTTATCTGAAAAAAAAAAATCAAGAATTCCTTAAAAGAGTAGCCATGAGGATTGACCTACATGTAAAAGTGTCTGGCATAGAGTGGGCACTTAATAAATATTAGCTATTGGTATTACAATAAAGTTTTAATTATCTCGCACTTCATATCTGTGCCAAATTACAGGACTTCCATTCACTTTTTGAACCACACAGCTTCATAAAGAAAAGCCTATTCCATTATATGCTATATAAATTCATTACTTTGTTGGTCTGAGAATTTTCTGTAAGCTTTCTTATAAGCATTTAAGTATGTCTCTGACTTTGCTTATTTCCTCTTGAGTTTTGAGTAAAGAAAACTGGCAGTGCAGAAAATTTCCAAAGGAGAGCCATACTTTAAATTTCTTCTTTCTTGATATATTTTGTTTTATTAGGTTTTTAGTTTTAACTCCCAGATAGTTAGCACACAATATTATATTAGTTTCAGGTATATAATATAATGATTCAACAATTCTATACATTACTCAGTGTTCATCATGATAAGTGTGCTCTTTGATCTCCATTACCTATTTGACCCCTTTTGCCACCCACCTCCCCTCTGGTATCATCAGTTTGCTTTCTATCGTTGAGTGTGTTTCTTGATATGCCTCTCTCTTTCCCTCTCTCTCTGTCTGCCTTGTTTCTTAAATTCTACATGAGTGAAATCATATGGTATTTGTCTTTCTTTCATTGACTTAGTTCACTTAACGTAATACTCTAGCTCCATTCATATTGCTGCAAATTGCAAGATTTCATACCACATCTTCTTTATCCACTCACCTATCAATGGACACTTTTGTGATTTAGCTATTGTAAATAATGCTTCAATAAATGTAGGGGTGCATATATCTTCTCAAATGAATTATTTTTGTAATTTTTTGGTAAAAATGCAGTACTGCGATTACTGGATCATAAAGTAGTTCTATTTTTAACTTTTTGAGGAACCTCCATCCTGTTTTCCACAGTGGCTGTACTGGTTTGCATTCTCACCAACAGTACAAGAGGGTTACTTTTTTTCCATATCCTCACCAACAAGTTTTTTTTTTTAATTTTTTATTTTTTATAAAAATATATTTTTATCCCCAGGGGTACAGGTCTGCTCACCAACAAGTTTTATCTAGTACTACAAGTGTGTCATTTCTGTGAGGACAATTTGATGTTATTGACTCTTCAGAGTCACCATTTATCCTCCAAAATGCATATCTAGAAAAACTACAATGCCAAACTGGCTTCTTGTAATAGAGTGATATAAAGGTGATTGTTAAAAGGTCAAGCTTTTTTTTTCAATTATATAGGTATAAATTAATAGATGTACAGGTTTATAATTGAGGGCAGAGTTATCCCCAAGCTGAAAAGATCAGGATCAAGAGTGCCTGGGTGGCTCAGTAAGCTATGTGTCCAACTCTATATTTTGGTTCAGGTCATGATCTCAGCACCCTGAAATTGAGCCTTGCCTCAGGCTCAGTGTAGAATATGCTTGAGATCCTCTCCCACCCTGTCTGCCCCTCTCCCACAACTCATGGGCTTGCATCTCTATGCACACTCTCTCACACACTCTCTCTGTTCTCTCAAATCAATCAGTCAATCAGTCACTCAATCAGGATCATATTTGATTCTCTTCATTTCTTTACTCTGTCCAGTCAGTCACTAGAATCTGTCCTTTAACATATTTTAAGTGGGTTTGTACAGTATTAAGCAGTTGTCATTTATTAACATTTGAGCATCATGTAGCACAGACTAAGGAATTTTTCATTAAGGGAAATGAGAAGTCCACAAAAGAATGGAGCATGTGGGTACAAGAGCTATGTCAAACAGTGGACATTTCCTATATAGTCTAACTTTAGGAATGCCAGTAAATACTCCATTTATCCCATATCTAACATGCCTAAATATTTCACATTAAAGTCTCATTCCTTTGAAATAGCAAATCTCTTAAAAATACATTTCATAGAGGGTATAATGTTAAGTGAAATAAGTCAGAGAAAGACATACACCATTTGATTTCACTCGTATGTGAAATTTAAGAAACAAAATAAATAAAGGAGAATGAACACAAATCCTTAAGAGGGTCCTGGTGTGGGATGGTACAGATCTTCTCTCCTCTGAGAGCCTCTATAGCACCCTTTCTGTTGGAAGTTACTCTCCTTTTTTTTCCCCTTAGTTTTCTGGGAGAGACTCACCAATGAAAGAAAGAAATTTTGTTATCTGGATCTCAGAGGCAATTATCATATAATTGTCACTTTGGAGAGCCACCCCCTCTGAGATGATAATTATCAAAACCTGGCAGATTTCTGCACTTAAATTAATGACAATCATTTCCATCCAAAGTTAATATTCCAGGCAACATTAGAGGCTGGCAAAAGACCAATGTTTTAACAGTGTGGTTATTTCAAGTTGCTCATGACCAAAGTTGCAGCATTTCAATTACTTATTTAGGAATGTTTGTCCTATTTTTTTGTGTGTGAATTAAGAAGCTCCTGATCCTTACACATATTTTGTAAAAAGTTTGCCATTTGTGTACTCCATGTAAAACTCCTCTGTAATCCTTCTGTGAGTTTTCTTCTATGATTTAATATTTTTGAATGAAAAAATGAAAAAAACAAAATAAAGATGAACCAGGAAATACAAATCTGCAAAATGTAGAAAGCTAATTTTCTGGAAAATAAATGGTAAGGAACATTCAGAAACAACAGAAAAAATATTCTACCTGATGCAGTGATGTATTCTAAATAAAAACATGCATCAATACTCATATGAAATACATATTGTGAAGAGAAACAAGAGGAAGAGAGAAGAAGAAGAAGAAGAAGAAGAACTAGAAGAAGAGGAGGAAAATGAGAAGGAGGGGTGGGGGAGGGGAAAGGCAGGGTAAGGGGGAAGAAGAAAGAGATAGAAAAAGGAGGAGAAGTTGCTGATCAATATAATACGAGTATGTTCACAAAAACAAATAATCTAGAGATGAAGAGGGATAATATGCATCTTCCCTTTCTTATTTCAATTTTATATATGTGATATATATAATTTTTCCATCATTGACTTTTTATTTACCCAACATAAATACTTTGTAGTTTTGGAGGGCACTAAAAGAGAGGAAGCAGTAACCTGATCTTAATATCTATCCCAGATTTAATCTAAGCCTCTTCTGTGATATCCTAAGGGACAACAGGAATTCTTAACAATCATGTTACTACTATTTTTACCCCTTGAAATTACTCCCATTGGCCTTGAAGCACAGTACAAAGATGGTCCAAATTTATAAAGCTTGTTGGGTGAACATTGTGCAGATAGAGCATGCAGGAACATCGGAATCTACAGGATCTCAGAAAGGTGGAAGCAAAGAAATTCTACCCCCACTTGCCCGCCCCCCAACAAATACTCCAGGCATTTCCTCACTTCTCAACCAAGAATATCAGGGATGTATTTATCATTTATATCTTTAGATTAATATATTAAAGACAGTTATTATGCTCTGTTTATGGGGGTCATACAATAGATGGTTATCAATCATTTATAGCCAAGTTCACATTTCAATTTCACTTTCCTATCAGAAAGCAGTGTCCTGAGAGAACAGGATGCTTACAGATCATTTATATGATGGAGATGAGGGAGAAACAAGAGGAAATTGAGCCTTCTGAGCAATTAAGGCCACTGGAGTGGCTAAAAGGATCAAGGAAGGCACCAACAGTGGGTTGGAGTGACTTCAAATGAAAAAAAAAAAAATCTGATTTCCCAAATTTAAAGATTGGTTTGATTTCAAAGAAACACGGCAAGATTTTCTTAACTATCACATTCTGAAACAGTAGCAGTGTGTGACTATAAATGTTCTGGAACCTAAATATTCTACCAATCACTATGTGCTGGAATGGCTTTAGATTCTCATTAGTCAGGACTGTAAGTACCAAATACTTTGAAGCCAAATTGAAACAACACTCAATAGCCTAAAATAAGGTATCCTAAGGGAAAATACATCCTCTCTCTCTCTATATATATATCTGGCCATTCTGACTAGAACATTTGATAATCATTGAAAAGGTCACCATTTACAGTTTGGCAATAGTGTGACACCTGTGTGACCAGTACAATCTGACTGATACAAGTGGCAGATTGGTACAGCATGCTTCCCCAACTTTTTAATAAATAAACATTTTTACTCACGAGGAGCCCCCTCGGCCATTTCAATAGCAGTGATTCCTACAGACCACACATCACTCTGCGAAAGAAAAAAGTGACCCCAAAAAGTCATTTAACAATGGGAAACTAATAGTATTTAGACTCTCAAAACAATCTTCAGGTGGGAAATTGTCAATGCCAGATCCATTTTATGGGTTTTCTTTTTTCTTTTTTCTTTCTTTTTTTTTTTTTGTTCTAAGCAATATAATTTTTTAAATTTATTTTTTATTTATTTTCAGCATAACAGTATTCATTATTTTTGCACCACACCCAGTGCTCCATGCAATCCATGCCCTCTCTAATACCCACCACCTGGTTTCCCCAACCTCCCACCCCCGCCCCTTCAAAACCCTCAGATTGTTTTTCAGAGTCCATAGTCTCTCATGGTTCATCTCCCCTTTCAATTTCCCCCAACTCCTTCTCCTCTCTATCTCCCCATGTCCTCCCTGCTATTTGTTATGCTCCACAAAAAAGTGAAACCATATGAGAACCTTCATTATAGGCCGGCGTTATAGGAAGACATTATCTGACCTTTGATCAGCCAGTAACTGCACTACACAACAGGATATGGGACAGTGTTCAGTGTAAGGAAAATTCATCTTGAATATTTCGTTATTGTTGCCTTAACTGAAATAGCAAAAGGAGCTTGCTGTGAACAAACCTATTACATAGATGTATCAGTTGTGTTATCTTAAGTAAATTATTTAACTCTCTGTACCTCAGTTTCACTCTATATAAAATTGAGATAATAACGATATCCATCTCATAGTACTGGTATGAGTATTAAATGGAATAACATACATAAAAGCACTTTCAGTCAGTTCCTTGAATATAGTAAATTGAGAATATAACTATTTTTATTCCAGGAAATTATATTCTAAGAAGCTCAAGGAAATTACCCTCACTATTAACTGTATTTTGTTTTTTAGAACGTGGAAAGGGCACAGGGCTGGAGGTATACTGCCTGGCTGGATGACTTCTACAAAAGTTAACTGAATTCTGAGAATCTCAGTTAATAGACTTTTTAGCTTCAAAGAATTATTGTGATGGTGTAAGTTGAAGTTTTCTTTCAATTTACATGGGGCTAAAAATTAAAAATAAATAATTAATATAAGAGAAAGTCCTTGGAAGACTGCAAAAAGTTGTTCAGATATAAAGCATCCACTTAAAAGTTATTTACAGCAAGCCACTTTAAAGAACATTATGCCTCCACCATCTCCATAGCATGTAACAGCACTAGACTATAAGTTCTCAATAGATCTGCTTGCAGATAAAGCAAAGGGCATTTAAGGGAAAGGGAAAAAAGATGAGACTTGAATTAATCAACTTCAAGTATTGAATCCTAGGTTCCACACAACTAAAACCACAATGAAATGTTTGGATGACTTATGATGTGAAAAGTGAGTGTGGTTTTTCCAGTCTATAGCAAATGGAGAGTACTCTTTCCACATCAGCTTTTTTGAAATGTGTACATAGATGTATACTGTCCAAATTGCAGTTTCAGTGGAAATTTTAATAAATAGCAAGAATTATTTCTTAATTATTCTATTCCACTAGTTTTCAGTGGTTTGGAGGTGAACCATGACAAGGATTTTCTCCTTTACCCTGAGTAATCAAATTATTATTTTTTTCTTTTTGTAGTTAAGTGTGGGGATTAATAATTGACTTTACATTCATTCATTTTTAAGTTTACAAAGTTCTCTGTCCCTGGAAGTTAAATTTCCATATAAAGCTACATAATATAATATCCCCCCAAGGTGTTGCAAGCAACATAAACTAGACATTATTCTTCAAATATAGATAATTCCAATAGTCTACTTTGTCTAAATTCTTAAAAAAATACTATATTTATGTATATAATCAAACCACTATATGAATAGCAGCTAGAGTTTAATGTGAAAGAAGGAGTTGCCTGTTTTTTATTCTTTTATCATTTAAAAGTAAACACTCGTCTAAAGTCCTTTCCAAACTTTGATTCTCACTATCTGAATCCTCACACTTACTCTGTAATCATAGGAGCGTCTGGGATCTTCGTCACAGTCAATCACTTCAGGTGCCATCCAGTATGGTGTTCCAATGAAACTATTTCTCCTCCCATTAGTTCTGCTCACCTGGGCACTCACTCCAAAATCCACTGCAAAATCCAGCATATGTCAGAATAATTAATCAGTAACAAAAAGCTCAATAAGTTATTTCTTTAACTTGGAAAGCCAATACAAAATCCACAATGGATAACAGATTTTCATTCCAGCCCAGAAAACTTTACCATGAAGTCTACTCCAGGAATACTGAGAAATAGGCTTTTGCTGCTATTTATGTTGGAAAGAGACTCAGAAGTGCTATTATAAATCTACAGTAGGTTTGGCTGAGTTTACCACGAATATTAAAAATAAAGTTCCATCAGTATACCCCGAACCTCTGAAGTGATAACATATGTAGTGTTTGGACATGCCACCAAGCTGGAGGAAGACCAACACTATAGGCAACATCTAAGAAATCTAAGACCTATTAGTAGTTTATTAGAAAACCTCACTTATGACATTAGAAAGTCCTATTACACCAATGAAGAAAAATTATTTTTCTGCTACAATTTAGTTCAAATTTTTCTACAGATCTCCTGAACCAGATGCAAATATTCACTGTGGTATCTATATCTTAGTTTAGACTATAAAAGTTCAGTCTTCTATTCATCTGTGGGATACATTATAAGAAAATATTTAGTGTGGTATCCTCAGTAACAGACATAAAAAAAAAGGGCCAAAGTAGACTGGGGTTATTTAGTCCAGAAAAAATAAGATGAAAAATGAAAGTAGATGAATTTTTTTTCAGGGATGAAAAATGAAGTAAATTTTCTAATTTAGAATGGTTTCCAGGAATCTAAAGGATGGAGAACAATACTGACTGAACAGTAGTTTGAAGAACTTGAGAGAAGAAATGAAAAATTTAGAAGTTAGGAGTTCAAAGTAGATTTAGGGAAGGATTTAACAAAACAAGAAAAGTCTGTAATATGTGAAAGTCATCATTGGATGTTAAACAATCTTATTATCTAGATTTTTTTTGAGAATACATTTTTTTATTTTTTATTTTTTAATCAAAGTTCAGCATTCTTACTATCCCTTGAGGGTGAAATTTAAGGGCAAGAGATACCTATGTTGGCCATGAGTTAATATATATGACATTCAGGGAAGAAAATGAAAAGGGGTGATGATTTCAGAGAAGCAGTAAAAGGTGCATTTTTCTCCTGCTCCACCTACCTCCCTCCCCAAACAAATTTTCAAATTTTGACTGGTTTTGCAAGCAAGGAAAACACAGCCTAAATAAGTAGAGGATATTGTTAGTGACATGATAGAAAATATAGTTATTTTAAAGGACTCATCCCAATTAAAATATTTGGGGCCTTGCTTAATGCACAAGAAGAAACTTACCAAGTTTTACTTCAGCATTATGAGTCAGTAGCACATTCTGACCTTTGATGTCTCGGTGAATTACACGGTGTGCATGAAGATGAGCTAGGCCCTGATACATAGATAGATAGATACATATTTACATAGATAGATACATATTTATTCAAAAAGTCACATCAATATATATTTTTTCTCTTTTTCTGTTAATGTGCTTAGTATTTTTGGAAGATCTTTCCGTAAGAAAAGTGGTCCAGACTTGCATTTTTCAGACAAAATTCTTTCTTTAGGCTGGAATTACTACAACCAGTTCCCAGAAATTCTACTTTTGGCTATAAGGAAAGGAAAATAAATCAGGACAACCATGAAAGGAAAAGAACACCAAAAAGTAATGTTTTGATACATTGGGCCATATACTTCCCTTTCTAGTCTCCATATTTCCAACTAACCATAAGAATGAAGACATGGGCATCTTAAGTATCATAGCTCAGCCATTGTCTTACTCTATTCCTCATCCAACCATTTGTTTAATCCAAAATATTTTCTAGTCAACCTTGTAGGCTGAAAATTTGGGGGAATATGGAAATTCATTTTAAAGCATTTGCAATTTGTATTGGCTCACCATGCTGGATCCAACCTATCCATCACTAAAATTAACCTGTGGGGCGCCTGGGTGGCTCAGTGGGTTAAGTCTCTTCCTTCAGCTCAGGTCATGATCCCAGGGTGCTGGGATCAAGCCCCACATTGGCTCTCTGCTCAGCAGGGAGCCTGCTTCCTCCTCTCTCTCTCTCTGCCTGCCTCTCTGCCTACTTGTGATCTCTCTGTTCAATAAATAAATAAAAATCTTAAAAAAAAAAAAAAACGCTAACCTGTGACCTGGCTTCAAAGTGAATTCTCCAAATAATAACTGGGGATTAATAATAGAAGTAACAGTAAAAATAGCTAATATTTATTGAGTCATCAAATTTATTTTAGTTTTTGCCCAGGACTGTGCTAACTGCTTTACATGGAGGAAATTATGAAATCGTCACTGCAATCCATTGAGGATGGTACTAACATCACCCCACATTAAGAAAGTGAGATTTTGAAAATTAAGTAACTGATTAAAGGACACAATAAATGATGAACCGGAAATTAAACTCAGTCCAGAATTTACACTCAAATAGTTACACTATTAACAACAAGTGAATCCAATTAAGATATAAAGAAGACCATTCTAACATTACATATCAGTGGTGCTATTCAGTTCTGTTAATATCCTCCTCTAGTGACCCTAAGAACTTAAACCACAGAGAAAAATTTGAGTGTGGTAGATTAAGAAGATTGTTCTCATCCAGTCTGGTATTCAAAGTAAAGCAAGTTTTAAAAGCAGGACATTATTGAAATAGGATATCTGTCTGCAAAATGGTTATGGATGGTTTGGGTCCACTTTTTTCTTAATCTCTAATGACAGTGCTACTTTTTTTTTAAAGAACTCTAAAAATCTAAATAATGTTATAAATATTCCAAGTGGTTATTTCCATGATCCAATGAACACAATAGTCTAACTCTGACAGAGCCATTAAAAACTATGATTTGGAAGGGCCTGGGTACCCAGCATTCAGTCTACCCAAAGTTAAGGACATCATCTGAAAATCTGCTCTCTCTAAAGCTATTTAGGTTTTTGGTATCCTGATCCAGAGGTTATGTTCAGAATTTCTTGAACCACCCTATAAGGGCAGGTATAAGGTACATTGCATATATTACTCCCAGGTGTTTTCAAGGCCAGGAGAAAATGACTATATGAAGACTCACCTGAAGGATTTCTCGGCAGATATATGCAATCCAATCTTCTTTCAAACTCTGATTTCTGGTCATTCTCACTACATCAGTGACTGAGCCTGCTGCGCATAACTCCATCACCATCTGCAGGGAATCCAGTAAAGTGTCAAGAATTAGAAAGTAATTCTCTGAAAATATCTGGAGTTTCAATCCATATGGCTTGTATTTATATGTGATGTTTAGAGATTAAGACACTGCAAAGACTGGCTTAGTTGTCTGGGGGAGGTCTCTAAAGGCTAGTGGAATTAAAAAAAAGTTGGAACATATCCAAGGGTCTGTGGAAGGAGGAAAAGGAGGTATCACACCAGGGATATTTAACTAGGAGGTGGAATTTGAGCTAAGCCTTGAAGGATAGATAATGTTTGAATATACTGAGAAGGAAGAATATTCCGTTTATTGAAAACAGAATGATCACATTCCTTTAGAAACAGGCTTGTAAAGAAGACAAGCCTGAATGATGACTGGAGCTCAAGGGGAAAATACTGCTGCAGGAACAACTTGATTGCATGTGAAAAAGCAGGAAAGCAGGGTGCCTGGGTGGCTCAGTGGGTTAAGCCGCTGCCTTCGGCTCAGGTCATGATCTCAGAGTCCTGGGATCGAGTCCCGCATCGGGCTCTCTGCTCAGCAGGGAGCCTGCTTCCTCCTCTCTGTCTCTGCCTGCCTCTCTGCCTACTTGTGATCTCTCTCTGTCAAATAAATAAATAAAATCTTAAAAAAAAAAAAAAGCAGGAAAGCAGGAGCTCAAAAGAACTTATACCTCAAAATTAAGATTTGTATTTATTGTTTTGTTTTTATTTTAAATTCTAGACTATTTTTCCCCTAAGATCCTGGCAAACTACAATTTCAAGGAAGAAACTGTCAATTGCATTCCTATAGGGCATTTTTTCCCCAAATGATTTTACTGCTAAGGAAAAGTCTATTTTAAGGTTACTATCACTGACAGCATCTCATTCAGTTATTACTTTATTAATAGAGTAAATTTATCAGAAAATTTATCTTTTTGCCATCAATGAATCAGGGGGCCAACTAGTACATTTCCTTTCCCATTTTAGCTAACCAGAGGACTGGCCAATGTGAAAGAGAATATATCTATTATAAACAACCCAGCAAACTTTTCTTTAAGCACAGGCTTATGCATCAGTGTCTGTGTCAAAATTGTTATGTAAATAAAAAAAACATGTTTTTTTTAACTATAGGCAAGTTAATTAATTTTTGCTGTAGAGGAAGGAAACCAAAAAAATAGGCCCCAAACATGAATATTTAAAAGTCTACTTTAATCACTCTTTAATTTACATTTGTTCACAACTAATATTATAGCATGTCTTTAACCTGAGTATGCTCTCATGAAGCAGAAGAGTAGAATCAAACAAAAGTAGTAACACAAATAAGCCAC
This sequence comes from Mustela nigripes, assembly GCF_022355385.1. NCBI lineage: Eukaryota > Metazoa > Chordata > Mammalia > Carnivora > Mustelidae > Mustela > Mustela nigripes. Next base: position 41,501,112 of record NC_081575.1, read on the forward strand.
AAGAGCTCAATTATCATGTTAACTTAAACGGGCACAACATGTACAACTATGGTAATGGAAGAAAAGAGACTCATTTTAAATCATGACAAACTTGATTTAAAGCTATTCATTCAGATGCACCTTGAAAGTCTTGCTAATACTATCTGAGTCAGAAAAGCTCTACTCTGAAAGAAATGTAACACATTCTCAATTATTTTCCCAGCTTTGTATGCATGATGCCTGGCACATACACGATATAAATGGTAATTATTTAGTCATTTACTTACTTTCTATTTGTTTTGATTAACATAGGCAAGAAATTGTAAATGGTCTCATGAAAACTCTTGCTCCACAAATAATTTATTCATCCTTCAGATCGCAGTTCAAGGAAATTTTCTCAAAGAAGAGTTTCTCGTTCTCTAACTTAATTTAGATTCCTTTGTTATTTACCCACATAGAAGCATGTTATTTCCCTTCTGACTAATAATCTATTCATAATGTGTCATTATTTGAGTGCTACCAGTCATTGCAAGTGAACTGTAAGCCCTGATGGGTCAGGGACATGTCTATTCAGCTCATCCATGTATCCTCAGAATCTAGCAGAAGGAATGGCAAATAGATTTTTTAAAAAATATTTCATTTATTTATTTAACAGAGAGAGAGAGAGAGAGAGAGAGCAAGAGAGCATATGAACAAGCAGGGGGAGCTTCAGGCAGAGGGAAAGGGAGAAGCAGGCTCCCTTCTCTCTGAGCAGGGAGCCAGATGTCAGTCTCAATCTCAGGACCCTGGGATCATGACCTGAGCTGAAGGCAGATGCCTAACCAACTGTCTCCCAGGGGGCCCAAATAGATGGTTCTGAATGGCTATGTTAAATGATTCAATGAATTGAGTACTGTTAAATATATCAATAAGGAGACTGCTATACAGGTAAAAGGAAAAAAATTATAAGTAAAACTATATTAAAAGATAAATTTTGGTTCTTCTCTCTTCTCATATTAATTTGTTCCATCACATTGATTGATTTGTGAATGTTGAACCATCCTTGTAGCCCAGGGATGAATCCCACCTGGTCATGGTGGATAATCTTTTTAATGTGCTGTTGGATCCTGTTGGCTAGGATCTTGTTGAGAATCTTAGCATCCATATTCATCAGTGATATTGGTCTGAAATTCTCCTTTTTGGTAGGGTCTTTGCCTGGTTTGGGGATCAGGGTAATGTTGGCTTCATAGAAAGAGTCTGGAAGTTTTCCTTCTGCTTTAATTTTTTGAAACAGCTTCAGGTGAATAGGCGTTATTTCTTCTTTGAAAGTTTGGTAGAATTCCCCAGGCAATCCGTCAGGTCCTGGGCTCTTGTTTTTTGGGAGGTTTTTGATCACTGCTTCAATCTCGTTACTAGATATCGGTCTATTCGGGTTGTCAATTTCTTCCTGGTTCAATTTTCGGAGTTTATAGTTTTCCAGGAATGCATTCATTTCTTCTAGGTTGCTTAGCTTATTGGCATATAACTGTTGATAATAACTTCTGATGATTGTTTCTACTTCCTTGGTGTTCATTGTGATCTCTTCCTTTTCATTCATAATTTTATGAATTTGGGCTTTCTCTCTTTTCTTTTGGATTAGTGTGGCCAATGGTTTATCGATCTTATTGATTCTTTCAAAAAACCAGCTTCTAGTTTCATTGATACGTTCTACTGTATCTCTGGTTTCTACCTCATTGATCTCAGCTCTAATCTTGATTATTTCCCTTCTTATGTGTGGAGTTGGTTTGATTTGCTATTGATTCTCCACTTCGTTAAGGTGTAGAGACAGCTGGTGTATTCTGGATTTTTCTATTTTTTTGAAGGAGGCTTGGATGGCTATGTATTTCCCCCTTAGAGCTGCGTTTGCTGTATCCCATAGGTTTTGGATCGAAGTGTCTTCATTCTCGTTGGTTTCCATGAATTTTTCAGTTCTTCTTTGATCTCCTGGTTGATCCAAGCATTCTTAAGCAAGGTGGTCTTTAGCTTCCAGGTGTTTGAGTTCCTTCAGAACTTTTCCTTGTGATTGAGCTCCAGTTTCAAAGCATTGTGATCTGAGAATATGCAGGGAATAATCTCAGTCTTTTGGTATTGGTTGAGTCCTCATTTGTGACCCAGTATGTGGTCTATTCTTGAGAAGGTTCCATGTGCACTTGAGAAGAATGAGTATTCTGTTGCTTTAGGGTGGAATGTTCTGTATATATCTATGAGGTCCATCTGGTCCAATGTGTCATTCAATGCTCTTGTTTCTTTATTGATTTTCAGCTTCGATGATCTATTTCTGAGAGAGGCATGTTAAGATCTCCTACGATTAGTGTATTCATATCAATATGACTCTTTATCTTGATCAACAGTTTTCTTATGTAATTGGCTGCTCCCATATTGGGGGTATAGATATTTATAATTGTTAGATCATCTTAGTGTATAGTCCCTTTAAGAATTATGTAGTGTCCTTCTGTATCTCTGACTACAGTCTTTAGTTTTTGTGTGCCAAAAATATACCAGTAGCCATTAAAGCTATGCAGCAATAGTTAGTAAAATGTCAACTGGAGTTGTCAGAAAATAGAAAATATACTTAGCTGGATATTTGGAAGAAAATAGGGTTAAAGTGAAGATCTGAGGTTCTCAAGGTGTGGTACCCAGACCAGTAGCATCGATATCACCTATGAACTTGTTAAGTTCAGATTCATGGACCCACAGCCCACACCAACTAAATCAGAAACTCTAGGGGTGGAGCTCAGCCATCTGTATTTTATCAGGCTTTCCAAGAGATTCTCATGCATGCTAAAGTTTAAACACCATGATTTCAATTCAATCCCTTGTTGAAAACCTTTCTATAATGTCCACATTCTTCCTAAAGCCCATTATATGAAGTGTAACAATCTTTCCTTAAAAACTGAAAATTCTGAAAATTCTTAGTTATTATTTTAGAAAAAGCAATGCTATTCTTGACTTGACCTGGAAATGGAAATGTAGCTGGCAAGTGTATACTGACTTCACTTATGTTCTAAATATCCCCTTTTAAATAAGCATATCTTTGACCAAAACTCATATTCTTGTAATTTGACTGTTTCTGCTATAGTGGGAAGCAACAACAATTCTGCCAATGGTAGTGTAGGTTTTAGATGCCCTCTAAAATTTACATCTCATTGATTAGTAATTTGTGATAGTATAGACATAAAATGACAAAGTAAAAGGAAAAGTCACCTAACTAACCATTTAGAAAAGAACGGCTAGGAGTTATGTTTAAACATAAGTACATATACTTAAAAACAATTAAATGCACCCCTACGTTAATACCAAACACTAATTTGAATTTATACTTATCCAGTCACCATTTGCAAGTCCATACCTCTAATATACCAGTAAATGTACATAAAAAGTTAAAAGCGTTAAATATAGCAAAACTATATTTAAGAAATATGTTAGATATTCCCAGTATTCATTTGAGTCCTTCCTTATTTTACTCTGAAGTCCCTCACCAGGAACTTCAGTTTCCTGAAATCATTCCATATTTATCACTCCCATCTCCAGGAATCAGAACACACTTTGTCACACTACTTTGAGCAGTTGAGTTCTTAAATTTTCCTGTAGGTACACAAAAGTGACATCTAGGTTTATGAAAATTTATTTCCTCAGGTGAGACTTAGTCTTAGGAAGTAAGATCAAGGTAATTAAATACATACCCAAAGTTGGTGCCTCTGGCCAGGGGGGCTCAGCTTGAAAAAAGCACCATAGAAAGATACAATGTTTTTGTGGAAAGAGTACTTCTTCAAAAGGTTGAGTTCAGTCCTGAGATCCTCTTCCTCATCCTGTAGAATAAGAATAGACAATAGATGATAAAGCTCTTAAGCTATGCCAGTTAATAACTGTGGGATCCTAACTTATGGTAAAACAAGGGAAATCCTATGACTACCCATTACCTCACAGAGCAATTTATAATAAAGTCTCATTTAGAAATGTCAGAGAATGAAGACCTCTGGTTAACTGGAAATCTGGGAGAAAATAAAGCTTAACTGAAGATCCTTTAAATTCAGTGTTTCTCAAAATATGAACCTTATACAAGCAGCAGTGGCCGCTGTTTAAACTTTTCACTGAATAGAATCATTATATTTTTGTTTATTTTGTAACAGTCTTATTGAGATAATTTATAAACTATATAATTTATCCATTTAAAGTATAAAATTCGGGATGCCTGGGTGGCTCAGTTGGTTAAGCCACTGCCTTTGGCTCAGGTCATGATCCCGGGGTCCAAGGACCGAGTCCCAGATCAGGCTCCTTGCTCAGCAGGGAGCCTGCTTCTCTCTCCACCTATGCCTGCCACTCTGCCTGCTTGTACCCTCATGCTATCTTTTTCTCTCTCTGACAAGCAAATAAATAAAATCTATAAAGTATAAAATTCAATGGTTTTTAGTATATTTACAGAATTATGCAACCATCACCACAATCTACTTTAAAACATTTTTATCTCCCCAAAGGAAACTTTTAACTCTTTAGTTATCACTCCCAAATTCTGCCACACACACATCCCAGCTTTATTGAACCCATAATATATTTTCTATTTCTTTAGATATATTTATCTTGAACATGTTATATAAATGAAAACCATATAGTATGTGGACTTCTGTGATTTTTTTCTGAAAGTTATCCCCTTATACAGCATATCACTATTTTATTCATTTTTCACTCATTAACTGATAGATATTTAGGTTATTCCCACCTTTTGGCTATTACAAATAATGCTATTGTGGACATTCATATCATGTTTTTGTATAAATATATGTTTTTATATCTTTTTGGTATATACCTCGGAATTAAATTGTTAGGTCAAATGGTAACTCCATATTTAACATTTTGACAAAATACCAAAATTGTTTCCCAAGTGCTATACCTATTTTTACTCCCAACGGTAATGATAATTTTAATTTCTCCATACCCTCATCAACACTTACTATTTTCTGTTTTATCACTTTAGCCATCCTAGTGGTTTTTAATCACATTGTGATTTTCTCTTGTAATTCCTTGATGACTAATCACATCAATGATCTGTTCATGTACTCATTAGCCATTTGTGTACGATCTTCAGAGGAATGTCTAATTGAAAATCTTTGCCTTTGTTTTCTAATTGGGTTATTTGTCTTTTTATTATGAATTGTAAGATTTATTTATATATTCTAGATCTAAATACTTTATAAGGTGTATGATTTGCAAACATTTTCTCCCATTCTGATCTTGATAGTGTCTTTTGAGAAACAAAATTTTTAATTTTGGTAAAGTCTGATTTATTGATTTCTTTTCTTTTTTGTTTGTACTTTTGGTGTCATATCTAAGGATCCATTGCCAAATCTAAAGTGATGAAGATTTATCCAAATGTTTTCTTCTACATGTTTTATTGTTTTAATTCTCACATTTAAGCCTTTGATCATTTTGAACTAATCTTCATAAAAACAAGGGGTGTAAGTTCATTTTTTACACGGGAACATCTAGTTGTCTCAGCATTATTTGTTGAAAAGATTATTCTTCTCCGTGAATTGTCTTTTTAACCTTGTCAATGCTGAATGAAATAAGTCAAGCAGAGAGAGTCAATTATCATATGGTTTCACTGACTTGTGGAGCATAAGGAATAACACAAAGGACATTGGGTGAAGAAGGGGAGAAGTGAGTTTGGGGAAATCGGAGGAGGAGACAAACCATGAGAGACTGTGGACTCTAAGAAACAGACTGAGGGTTTTGGAGGGGGTGGGGTGGGGGGTTGGGAGGGCCTGATGGTGGATATTAAGGAGGGCACGTATTGCATGGAGCACTGGGTGTGGTGCATAAACAATGAATCTTGGAACACTGCAAAAATAAAATAAAATTTTAAACAATCCATTAACCATAGATATATGGAAATAGTCCTATTCCACTGATCTGTATGTCTATCCTTATGTCTGTACCACACTGACTTGGTTTATGACTCATTGGATTTTTAAGATACAGGTTTGATCTGTGCTAATCTTTTGTAAAGATATGCTTAAAGTCATTGGTTTTCTTAATCACAACAGTGATACATATGGATAAAATGTATTTATATATGTAAAGTAAAACATGTAAATGCTATACACTTACTAAATGTCCTTCTACTAGTGGTAACAGTTGAGTGTATATTCCTTCAGTCATTTTTATTTCTCCAGTTATTTTTATTTCTCCAGAATATATACATATCTCACTACTCTGCAACTTGCATGTCTTACCCAATACCTAAATTGTATGTTTCTATATCAATAAACATAAATGCATTTCCTTTTTATGGATGCATAGAATTGTGCAGATTAAAGATATGGGTATGCACTCAGGGGACAGGTCAGGGGCAAAGGTATTATTTTTGAGGATTATCTCTATAGTGATAATTGAAGCCACCCTTTCGAATGGGATTTCCAAGGTAGAATACATAATTTCAAGAGACATTTTTAGTGAAAGACAGTATGATGTCATCAGAAAAGAGCATCTAGGGACACCTGCGTGGCTCAGTCAGCTAAGCATCCAACTCTTGGTTTGGGCTCAGGTCATGATCTCAGGTTCCCAGTGTGGAACTTAAGCTTAAGATTCTCTTTCTCCCTCTCCTTCTGCTTCTTCCTTCCCCACCTCTCTTTCTCACTCTATATAAATAAATAAATAAATAAATAAATAAATAAAAGAACATCTACACTGGACATTAGGACACCTAGGTTTTACCCCCACTAACAACTACCCGTTGGAAATTCACTTTGTCTTCCAGACGTTGAATTTATCCTCAGAAACCTGATGGAAGTTGGTAGCCATTATTTATCTCCATGGAACATTAATGGAGCTAAATGGGACAATTAATTGAAAGTCCTTTGGAGTCTTTGAAAGAAGAATTTTATAAATGCAGTGTATTATCATACAGTATCTTTGTTTCTTGACCTTCTCATTTCCATTTGAGTGTTATCAGAACTATGCAGCTTTCTCCACTTCTTGCCCTAATCTACAAACATCAGCAACTTCTGTTTCCATCACTTTTATTATACTGGAGGGAATGAGAAATTATTCTCTCCCTAAGATTCAGCTGTCCCCTTATACCATGACAACCAAGTAGTTTCCATATGTTCCATAATCTATCTGTAACTATTTGAGCCAATCTAAGAAAAGCTCTTTGCTTCTCAATAATTTAAAAATCATCACACTTTATGTGTATAGAGGTGTAATGCATTGAAGAAAAATATTCTAAAATGTTAACTTTAAAAAAGTAACTTAAATTGTTTAGGAATTTCCAGTGAGCATATCATTGGTTTATGCATTTAGATATCATTTAGATATCATATCCCCTTAATTACCAGGAAATAAGATTCACATACATGAATGACAACCATTGATGAATACAGGATAGTGCATAATGAAGTTGAGGGTGATATGAAATGACTCAGGAAGTGATTATACTTGACAAATGATTAACCACATGGGTCCTTTGAATTCCTACTAGCTCTAAACGTCATTTGATTATAAATAAAAAAGTTCTACTGCATCTATAAAAGTTCAATTTATATAACCTTTTCAAGAGTACTCTTATACAAAGTAAATATATGTTTTAGTACGTAAATAAATACTATTTGACCAAAAAGTGTAATTTTTATTTATTTTTTTTAAAATTTGAGTATATTCTTTTTTTTTTTTTCAAAAAT
>NC_081575.1:41508884-41531361 GCF_022355385.1 Mustela nigripes
AACTGAGGGTTGCTGGGGGGAGGGGGTTTGGGAGAAGGGGGTGGTATTATGGACATTGGGGAGGGTATGTGTTTTGGTGAGTGCTGTGAAGTGTGTAAACCTGGTGATTCACAGACCTGTACCCCTGGGGATAAAAATATATGTTTATAAAAAATAAAAAATTATATTAAAAAAAAAGATAAAAAAAAGTTTGAGTATAGTTGACATACAATGTTACATTAGTTTCAGGCATATGACATAGTGATTCAACTTCTCTATATGTTACGCTATGCTTACCGCAAGTATAGATACCATCCTTCACCACACAGCGCTATTATAATACCATTGACTGCATTCCCTATCCTCACCTTTCATCCCTGTGGCTTCTTCATCTCATAAATGGAAGCCTGTATCTCCCAATCCCCTTCACTTATTTTACCCATCCCTTCACTTTCTCCCCTCTGGTAACCATCACTTTGTTTTCTGTATTTATAGGTTTGACTCTGCTATTTGTTTATTCATTTGTTTTTTTAGATTCTACATGAGTGAGATCATATGGTATTTGTCTTTCTGAGTCTGACTTATTTTACCTAGTAGGATGGCTAAATTTAAAAAAAAACAAGAAATAACAAATGTTGGAAAAGATATGGAGAAAGAGGAACATTTATGCACTGTTGGCAGGAATGTAAATTGGTATAGCCACTGTGGAAAACAGTATGGAGGTTCCTCAAAAAACTAAAAATAGAAGACTTTTTAATTAAAAATAGTTGAGTTCCTGTTCTGAAATCCAGTGAAAAAGGATACCTTTGACTTCTCTGAGGCAATGAATCAGAAAAGGGTCAATTGGCATGTAAAGTAATTAGGGAACTAACTTCTATCTTTAGTTCTCCCCCAAATTTCCCTCTATTAGCTTGACTTGATGACCTAGGGGTAGGGGAAAATACATCTTTTAGCTGAAATTAGTAGGTAATTGAATGTATCTAGTCAGTTATCATTTTCCTTTTTAGCTTATTCTCTGAGACCCTATAGAAGAGATGGACATTTTTTTTAATATTTAGCAACAGTGTGGTTAGACTTTAAAAATAGGTATGAAATAAATATAAGGCAAAGAACTAGGTTCTGAAATGTCCCCAAGTATTCATAATATATCTTGGAAAAAGTTTGAAATCTCAGAGAAATGACTAGCTGCTGCAGAACATTCTTTGACATTTCTCTGGAATTTTCCAGTGGATTTATCCATAAATATTCAACAACTAGAAAATAAATCTAGATATCTATTTGTCTTTGGGGGAAGGAGAGGGACCTGGTTTCTCCAGCTGGAAACCCAATGACAGTTTCTCTCTCTGTATTTATTATGTAATAAAGGCAGAAATAAATAAAACAATCAGCTTGTAGCATGAGAATTATATAGAAGTTCAAGTTCCAGTCTCATCCCAGCTTCCCAAGGAAGCTCAGTTAATAAGCTCCCTTTGAAATCTGTTAACCTGTTTTCCACAAAGCTAAAAGTTGATCCTTGTGACTAAATCTTTCCATATAGGAACACTGAACTTTCTGCTTTCCCTCTGATGTGGTTGTCCTTTGAAGTGGTAACAACATCTGCCGTCATATAGAAAAAAACCTCAGGAACTACCAATTCTGTATGTACGCTCTAAGTTCCTAGAAAGACACCATAGTTGTGCTGACAGGAATATGAATTCATAGAGTGTGATCCATAGGAATGAGATGATGGTGTGAGGGTAAGAACAAAAAGAACATGTAAAAGAAGCAGGGGCCAGACAGAGTCCTTTAATTTATTTGGTAGTTTGATTATCAAAGAGCTTTTTTCTTCTTTCTTTCTGATTTAGAAAGTTAATGTCCCCAAGCAAGAATAGAATGGCTGGGCTCCAGGAAGCTATGCAGTTGTATTTGACCACATTTTTAACCCTGTTTATAAGTAGGCCAAATATGCTGGTGCCATTTTACCTATGAGGAATCTGAGGCCTAGAGAGACAGGACCAGTTTTCCAAGTATTTCTTAGCCATTTAGTGATAGACATGGGCACTTGTGTGTTTGAACTTCCACATTATTGCTATTTCCATAAACCCCTGACTCAAAGAGATGTGTATGCAAGTCACAAACTTATCCCAAAGGATTCAAGATGATTAGAGATGCTAACTGGCTGATCAGCTAGCAGTTATTTTTCTTACTAAAATATATAATCATAGAGTTCAAAGTTCCCAACTAAAGAAACTTTTAAGAGTGAGTTTCCCACATAAATGTAAACTCCCCCAAAACCAATAAACTAAGATCAGATATGTTTGGAAAGCATTAGTGTGTTTGCCATTCTCAATTAACAGGAAGTCGAGCTTTTGAGAAACACATAAGTACATTATATCCATCAGGTCAAGCGGGTAATTTAAAACTCTCACACATATCCTAGTAATATGATGCTATAGCATTTCCTGGCTCAGGGCCAGGTCATCCCAGAGTAGCATGAATATCCTAATTTTTGTCAAAAAGAGGCAGCTCAAAGATACCACAACTTCTTTTATAATTTCACCCAATTGTAGAACTGAAATATTTTTCCCTGTGGAAAGAATACCAGAAAGGGTTTGGGGAAGAAGGGGATTTATTAACAGAAATATTTGATGAAAGCAAAATTAGTCAGACAATTATATTTTTCATTTTTTACCCTTTGCAGCTTCTTGATCTACCAAAGCATGCTATTAATCAGTACTATCTGTTTCATTTGGATATGCTTTGTCTCCTGAGATACACTCTAAACAAAACAAGAGCCTGGTGCTTACTAGATGGATCATGAAGCTATTTATCAATACTTTTCTAATATAAATACAAAGTTTTTCTGAATGTGATTGTGTTAGTGGAAAAAGTTATTTTACATCCTGAGATCATATATATTAAGACAAAAAAGGTTGAAAAATATTCAAATACCAGATAACTAAGGAGGAAAGTAGGAAAAAAAAATATCAATGAATTATATTGATAAGAGCAGGAATTCTGCTTTTAGGTCCACAGAATATTCTGATAGATCACTAATATCTACCAAAAAAGAATTTTATTTGTCTGATCTTATTTAAGAGCCAGAAAATTATTAGAGTCATGGAGACTGCTTTGTAAGACAGTTAAAAAGCTTCAAGTAGAAAGTATCTTCAGACTCTTTTATACTTTTGAGTACTATGGCCAGGAAGACTTTTAGGCTGGATAACCTATGGTTTTGTCTGCTATTGTTCTTACAACAAAAAAGAGTAGTCTTCATTTAGCAATGCTTCTTAGAATCATACTAGGGGAATAACCAGTCTGAAATATCCTATAAAGGTGTTAAAAAAGACCTGAAAAGGCCAATTTAAGGCAAAATCTTCTCTTGGTTTTGTTATTTTTTGTGTTGCTTCTCAGCCACAGGGCTCTATGCTCTGTAGATATAATCCATCCTTCACCTGCTGTCAATACTTACCTGTTCAGGGAAACATTTCTTCTAGCTCCAGCTTTCTGACAGATGTTAGTGTTCAAATGTAATGATTGAATCTATGTGAATGTGTTAAAAGATAGCATGTTATCACTTCCAGGTTAGTGGCAGCCTTCTAGAGATAATGATACAAAGGGTTAAATTTGAAAATTAAAGGAAAGACAACTTGAGAGCTAATGGGGACTTTCAGTACTCACACTGTATCTCCATCCGACAGACTTTTGATATTTATTCACTCTCACTCTCCTTCCTATTTCAGGTAAAGCAGTCTGTAAAACCAAGAACAAAATGTTATTAGATGCATTGGTACACTCTGAAAATGATTTATTTTTAATTGTTTTGTGTTCTCTTGGCACTAAATGGAAGAGTAACATGATATTCTTCCTCTGAATTTTCACTAATAATTTTACTTAAATAAGATTCTTATATATACAGAAACTTGGCACTAAATTCACAGTAACAGATTTAACTGCCATATTGATGGGAAAATTACAATTTGATGTTAGTAAAGTGTTATTTCTCCTTACAAAACAAAGTAATTGATATTATTTATGGGCTGAACACACTTTCTGAATATTTCAAAAGTTAAAGTATCTAAAATGTAGATTAAATGTAGGTGAAAGTTCTTTCAAGTCAAAATAAGGAAATAAGTATTTTAGAAGGTAGCACTCAAAAAGTACTAGGTTTATTATTTGGAAGCCATGGTTTGTAGGGCAAAATAAACCCACAAAACTTCAAAAGCTCTTGAAATTCACATTGGCTTGCAACATTTTTTTCAACATTTGACGTTTATTGTTAAAATAAAAGACGTAAAACTCCTTAAATCATTTCAGCAATTAACTCCCTGCACAAATTGGAAAAGAAGTTTATGACATTGACAACAGTTCAGTGAATATATATAGTTTTTCAATCATAACATTTGATCATTTTTCTTTAGGGTATAGTGAAGTGAAAATTTTTTGACCTTTTCTATGTTCATGCTAATATTATCTTGAGAAAGTGAGGCAGTCATGCTGAAGAAAGAAGACAGAAATCAGTGCTTAGCAAATTCTATGACAATATGCTATGAACCATGACCCAAATTTATGAATGCTAGCAGGAACAGTTCCAGTTAAACTGTCTCTCTTGCTCATCAGTCACAAAATGTCTGAAAAATGTACATCCTTGACAAGTTCTTTCCTTCTACCCATCACAGAGAATCTAATGGTCTCAGTTCTCAAAAGGAAACGTTGGGACAGGGAAAAATATGTGATGAAACACAGAAGGATGAACATAATATTAGAGGAACTCTCCTCTTTGCTATCCCTAGAAACAGATAATCAACTAGAAATAGTCAGGAATATAGATATTTTCTTCATTCTTATAGAATGCCAAAATATGTGGACCTTTCACTGTGAAACATTTTTTTATGTGTAAATATATTAAATCTATAACAAAGATACTATACTAACAGAATTAATATTAAATGACAAATATAAAAATCCAGATTAACATAATTATAATTATCTATAATAATGATTAAAAAACAAATATTTTCCGAGCTGTTTATCTCAATACCATAGTCCATTAAGTGAACAGAATATGGACAAGATATATTACCTTACGAGCATTCATCACTTTAACAGCTGTAAATGCACCAGTTTTTTCATGGAGTCCCTGAAACACAGGATAGTAATAAACATTAAATGCTATCCATATAATCAAGAAGTATTCATGGATGAATAGATAAAGAAGATGGATATATATGTATATATATGAATATTATTCAGCAATAAAAAAGGAAATCTTGCTATTTGCAATAACACTGAACTAGACAGTATAATGCTAAGTGAAATAAGTCAGAGATAGACAAATACCACATAATTTCTCTCATATGTGGAATATAAGAAACAAAACAAATGAGAAAAAAAATTAAAAAAATAAAAAAAATAGACTCTTAACTATAGAGAACAAACTGATGGTTACTAAAGGGGAGGTGGGAGGATGGGTGAAATAGGTAAAAGGAATTAAAAGTGCACTTCTCTTGAAGAGCACTGAGTAATGTATAGAATTGTTAAATCATCCCCATGCGGGGCTTTATTCCAAGACCCATGAGACCATGACCGGAGCTGAAATCATGAGTTCAGTGTTTAACGAATGGAGTCACACAGGCACCCCTAAACTATGAATATTTAAAGGAATTCCAACTGGCTCACTTGAAAAATCAAGCAAGTTTAAGGAGTAGTTTTCCTTTTTTGTGTTTGTATTAAAATAGTGGACATAACTGCCCATTTGAAAGCACTGATTTCTTAGTATCTTTAAGTTGATTTACATGGCACCAGAGCATCTATATGAAAAGTAAAAATTTCAGATTGAAGATAGGGGAAAAGGCGATGTTAATACTCAACATTTTTCAACTGATTATGTGGTATTGTGTAGACATATATTCCCAGTGGACTCCTCTTATACACCAAACAAGGTTTTTTTTTTTTCCCCATAAGGATCACAGGTAAGAGTGATACATAAGTAATCCAATGACCTGTAAACTGTTTAGCAAGCCTTCAGTCATGAGAACCAATGATATTTATGGAAGGAAGAAGTCCTGAAAGATTCTTTTTTTTTTTTTAAGATTTTATTTATTTATTTATTTTAGAGAGTGAGAATGGAAACAAGAGGAGGAACAAAGGGGGAAGAACTCTGCACTGAGCATGGAGCCCCATACAGGGCTCTATCTCAGGACCCTGAGATCATGACTTGAGCTTAAACCAAGCCAGACACTTAACTGAACCCCAGGGGCCCCCAAAAGATTCTTTCTTATTGAAAACATTATGAATTCTAAAAATTTAGTCTTATCCTAAATGCAAGTACAAGTTATAGATTTATAAATTTTTAAAAAAAGGACATAGATGTTTGGAATCAGAGCTTTCATTTTGTGGCTGGTGCTTTTTAAAATGTTTCAACTTATAGGGACACCTGGGAGGCACAGTCAGGCATCCAACTCTTGGTTTCAGCTCAGCTCATGAACACAGGGTCATGAGACTGATCTCCAGGTGGAGGCTACATGATCAGGGCAGAATCTGCTTGAGATTCTCTCACTCTGTCTCCCCCAGCTCTCCCCCTACTCTCCCACTCTCTTTCTTTCTCTCTCTCTCTAAATAAATAAAATCATTAAAAATATTTCAACTTGTAGTCATAGAAAAAATCCAGTTTTATATTTACAGGAGTAAGGTTTCAACTGAAAATATAATGCCTTATCTAGCAGAAGAATTGATTTGGGGGCTACAGTGAGTTAGATAGTGTCTCTCCCAAATTTAGATTAATGCATAATTTCAGAATGTGACCTTAATTGAAAATAAGGTCTTTGCACATGTAATCAAGTTAAATGAGGTCATACTGGATTACAGTGGCCAGTGATTGCAGTCTTGGCAAGAGAAAGGGGAGGGAGATTTGGACACAGAGACATGGACACAGACACAAAAATTTGATAGCAATGTGAAGACAGAAGAAACTGGAGTGATGCAGCGATAAACCACGGGATTCCAAGGATTGCTGACAACCACTAGAAGCTATGAAGAGGGAAAAAATCTTCTTCCTTAGAACTTTCAGGAGGAAAATGGCCCTGTAGCCTTCTAGCCTTGAGAACTGTGAGAGAATAAATAACCCCTTATCAGATAGATGGTTTGCAAATATTTTCTACCATTCTATATGATGCCTTTTTATTTTGTTGATGATTTCTTTTGTTGTGCAGAAATTTTAGTTTGATGTAGTCTCACTTATTTATTTTTGCTTTTGTTGCTTGTGCTTTTGGTGTCATACCCAAAAAAGTGTTACCAAGACCAATGTCAAGAAGATTTTCCTCAAGTGAGGTACAGCATACCTCACTCCTATGCTTTCTTCTAGGATATTCAAGTTTCAGGTTATTTAAATCTTTAATACATTTTGAGTTAATTTTTGTGAATGGTGTAAAACAGGGGTTCAATTTCATTCTTTTGTATGTGGATATGTGAATATGTTGGAAACTCCCATGTTCACTTGCATCTCTGGGAGAAAATACACATTTTTTTTTAAATTTTGCTCTTACAAATTATTGTTTTAAAACTTATTTTATTTATTGTATTTATTATTTTTTTAAAGATTTTATTTATTTGACAGACAGAGATCTCAAGTAGGCAGAGAGGCAGGCAGAGAGAGAGAGAGAGAGAGAGGGAGAAGAGGAAGCAAGCTCCTCGCTGAGCAGAGAGCCTGATGCAGGACTTGATCCCAGGATCCTGAGATCATGACCTAAGCAGAAGGCAGAGGCTTTTACCCACTAAGACACTGAGGCATCCAAGTTTTTATTATTTAAAATTAATTATTTTATTTTGACTTACAAATTATTGTTTTCCTAATCATTTATAAAAGCCTAGTTAGTCAAAATTTTCCCACATCTGTATGCACAAATATGACAGCTTGAAAACTGGTTCTCATACATCCTTAAAGGAGTTAAAAATATTTCCTTCTTTGACTCTAAGAGGATACTTATGGGCCAAATTTCTATTCTGTGTTACTCAAATATGTGGCACATTAGGAAGGATAATAGCCATATGTTGTCTCATATGACCAGTGGTTAGTAAACCACAGAGCTTTTAAAAGGCTAGGTTAGAATACACAGTTATCATACTCATGACACACATTTAGTGAGATAACGGAATGTCTTTAAAAGATGTCACCAAAGGCCATAGAACAGAGATAACCAACTTGGTTCTTATTACCTGTGATTTATTATCTCACTTGAGAGTTGCATGAACACATTTTGTCAGACAAAGTATCCTAATGTGGGGTTTGGTAAACATATTCACTGTGTCTATAGAGGAATTAAACTCCAGATCTTGAAACCATATCTGGTTTAATATGCCTAACCATTTTTCAAGATTGGGTGATGGGCATTAAGGAAGGCACGTGATGTGATGAGCACTGAGTGTTACATACAACTGATGAATTATTGAACACTACATCTGAATCTAATGATTCATGTTGGCTAATTGAATTTAAGTAAAAAATGGAAAATTTTTGCTTGTTAACCTAGTATTTTTGAGAATTCCTTGACATGTAAGTTTTCACTTCAAATAATTTTAGATTTCAAGAATAGTTTCAAAGATCATACAGACCATTTCTGTTTATCCTCCAGTTTATCCTAACTGCTTCTAATGTTAACATATTTTTATTATTATTATTTTAATGTTATCATCCTATATGACCAAAGCACAATTGTCACAAGTAAGAATCAATATTATTACTCTTAACCACATTGTAGTCCTTATTCCTATTTCCCCAGTTTTTTCACTAATATCCTTCTTGTAAGTCTCAGACTGGGATTTTACATCCCATTTAGCCATTATACCTCCTTAGGCCCTTTCAATCTGTGATAGTTTCTTAGTATTTCTTGTTTTTCATGACCTTGACAGTTTTCAAAAGTACTGGTCAAGTATTTTGTACAGCATACCTCACTTTGCGTTTGTCTGATGTTTTCTCATAATTAGACTGAGGTTATGGGTTTGGGAAAAGAACATCAGAGAGGTGAAGTGCCCTTCTCACCACATCACACCAGGAGTATTTGGTATGACCATGACTGATCACCAGTGATGTTAATCTTGAGTATTTGGTGAAAGTGATGTCTGCCAAGTTTCTCCAAGGTAAAGTTACAAGTTTTCTCTTTCATACTCTATTCATTAGAAGTGTTTGATGTTAGTTTTGCTAAGGGGTAACACTATCTTCCAGCGTTTATCCAGAGATCTAGAAGTCATCTTGAGATAAACTAATTGTTCAGTGGTGCCACCTTGTGGTTCACTGGCCATATAGAAGCTGTTCTGTGATCTCAACTGAAGGCCATGTTGTCATAGGTCGTCTCCCTCAATGAGATGTTGAACCAAAACCAGCAAATCCAATTTCTAGAATGTACCTTTTTTTCATTTGCAGTATATGTTTTATAAGAAATTAATTTTAAACACCATTTGTTGAAAAGACACGTAGAGATATTAAAAAAAAGAAGTTTGGTTTTGAATTCTAGATTGAGTGTTAAATAACCTCACAGTTTTTGCTGGTCTTTGTGAATATTATACAGTAAAATCACACAGAAAGTCTTAAACTATAGATGTGGGCTTTTCTCTGCTTTTTCCCCTACAATCAATAATACCACTAGTATCATGCAGGAGTCACTAGTTTCACTGTATTAGCAAAGATTCCTGAAACAGAGTTTGCATGCAATGTATGACTTTTTAATAAATTCTCAAGCATCACAAAGCAAAGAGAAGAAAATTCTCCTAGCCCCTACTCCTATTATAAGAAAAGAAACTGTTGCTTAAATCTATTGTGTAAGTTCACAGACCCTCTCATATTTGAATAACAGAAGATGATATGTAGTAACAATGATTTGTAGCCATTCTGGACGTGAAGTTTAAACCTACTGACATTCAGAATCAAGTAATCTATATCTTCACCTCAGGCAGTTCTTTGTCTTGTCATCAAGCTCATTCAACTTATTCAAGTTTAATTATTAATAGATGCATCTCATATAATTTAAGGGACAACAGAAGGTCAAGTACTCAAAAAAATCCCCCTCCACCCCACTACCTGCAAAAGTGCAAAAATCATTCATAATGTCCTCAATTTTATTAAGGTAATAAAACTCCCTGATTATTCAAATGTTAACTAAGAGAAAGACACACTGAGTTATTATTTGTCATTAACACTTTATCATAAGTTGGATGATCAGATTAGATAACTGCAAGAATGGCAATGAGCAGTTAGGTGTTGGTGGAAACAGAAGGTGGAGAAAGGAAATTATTAGAGTCTGAAGAGTTCCAGGAAAGGTTGTCCCTGGAATGGAGAACAAAGTAAAAATGAGTGAGAAGGGATATTCAAAGTGTGAAGGGAGGTAAAAATGAGGTGGGTGGTTGGAGAAGTGAAAAGACAAAATGTGACAAGTCTCGATTTTATTAGAGGAATTTACAGTTTTTACAATGTATACACATGAAACAATTAGAGAATAGAACCATATGCAAAGGCTAATTGTCAACATGAATCCTTGGGTGCCAAATACAGCTTAAATACAGTTTAAAGGGTTTAAGAGAATGAAAATGTATTGCCATGTGAAGGTCTTAAATAAAATCCTAAAAAACAAATCCCTGAGTAATTTATGTTCCTACAACTATTTTCTAGGGCTGTCTAAAAGACAGTAATTGGGACAAATGTGTATTCTTTTTCCAGGACCACCTGAAATTATCCAGGAAAGAACATAAATTCCTCAATGTGTTGATTTCAATTTAGCAAGAATTTGTGTTCTTAAGTAATTAATTTAGATAATCAAATAAGCAGCATTATTTAGTCTGTTTCCCCCAGGCAAAACACTTTATGACTGTTCTATTGCTCTGCAATGCCTCCAACCTGAACATTATCATTCTGGGTCTATCCTATCAATAGAAAATGTGGCACATTCCTGAATTTAGAATACTGGGCACATAAAAAAACATTGTTAAAAGGTATATGTGCCTGCTTTAAACAAAAATCAGTGCAGGGATATCTTTATATATATAACAAAAAATGAAGGGGTAGTCATAAAAGAATTCTCTAGTTTACAAAGTGGACTTGTACTAGTTTTCATTAAACACCAAACTTCTTAAATTTATTCTTGGAAAGTCAAAATACTACCTTTCAGATTACTTCCAATTTAGGGGAATAACTCAAAAGTAATATAGCAGGTCAATTTATACACTAGAGATCCAGAATCAAACTATATTGCAGAAGAAAATTGTAAATTTTCAGTATCCTGGTCACTTAAGAATTAGCCTTGTTGACTTCTAACTACCAACCAGTCCACCATACTTCTTTTTTGTACACATCATCTTAAGATTTCCATTTTTGTTTTGTAAGCTTGTTCTGTTCCTTTGGCCCTGTTCAGATGGAGATAAATAACTGTTCCAGTTATTAATTATTTCTATTAGCAAATCTAAGGGATAGATACAGTCATGGAAAGGAAAGTAGGGAGAGGGTTAGTGCTAAAAGAGAGAATAGGTGATAAGTCTTAGCTAGGACTCAGTCTTCACAAATCTTTTATTAAGTACAGAACCACACTGATAATAAAAGGGTAAATTAATTACATAAGACAGTGATAATGAAAAAATACATTAAGGTAATAAAATCTAGTTGTGAAGCTCATAGTTATATCAAGGATTTAGTCACCCCATCAATAAAATTCGGTAAAACATAAAAGTTCTTAAAGTCTTGGAATAGATTTCTTTTATTTTGGTATCCCTAGTGTCTATCACAATGGCTGATACATAAGACCATTTTAATAAATAATAGTTGAGTGAATGATGAATAGAGTGACTGAAAAGCTTCCTGGAAGAGGTAGAATATCAACTGGACCAATATGGCATAACATTTTAACAAATTCTGAAGGGTAGGGTAGAACCAATGAATGACACGCCATGAACAAAGGTTAAAAGATATGTCAAGTATAAGGTACAGATACCAAAGAAGAAAAGTAAAGGTGGGACGCCTGGGTGGCTCAGTTGGTTAAGCAGCTGCCTTCAGCTCAGGTCATCATCCCAGCATTATGGGATCGAGTCCCACATCGGGCTCCTTGCTCCGCAGGGAGCCTGCTTCTCCCTCTGACTCTGCCTGTGCTCGCTCTCGCTCGCTCTCTCTCTGACAAATAAATAAATAAAATCTTTAAAAAAAAAAAAAAGAAAAGGAAAGGAAAAAGGGGGAGTGGACATAAAAAGATGAAAAGAAGAGGATGTGAGAATGCCCCTGTTTATGCTATGCTAGAAAATTCAGTGTACAATTTTTTAATTAATATCTTGTTGAAAATAAGTGATCATGAAAATTAACCATTAGTTGTTTAGTATTTTATGACTGACTTCTGTTAGTTAATGGTCTGAATGTAAAACTCAGAGTGGTTAAGGCACTGAAAAATTAGTACTGAATTGCAGTAATGATCAATTTCTTGGGGATTACACATTTTAAACCATAACAAATGATTTAAAATAGCAGTTGTGACAGCTGTGTTGGAAAAATCCATCATTCTGTGGCAGTTAATTACTATGTTTTTCCCCAGAAAGAATACAAGACAGTCCTTAATGGCCTTGTAATTTTGATTAGGCTAAAATTTTTATTTTTAATCATGCAATTAAGGAAACTGTTGTGGAAAGACTGTCAACTATTCAGCACTTCCTACACTGTCCTTTCAGTTATTTGCTTCGCCTTCTGTTGGCAAATCTAAACCACATAATCCCCAAGGCATTCTTTCTTTCTTTTCAATTGGTTTTGTGGTGGCGGAAGGCCACAAGGCGCTCACTACACTCATGTCCATTTGGTAACCTTGTTTTTTATTCACACAGTTTTTTTCCTTCTAGTCATTTGTTTGAATGCCAGCTTTCTCCTAACAAACAAATCAAGTGATGCTTCAAGGCCACCAAGAGTGCAGTCATAAACAGCATCTGGGAGTACTTTGTGCTGTGCTGTGGAGGGATGAGACAATATGGCTAACAGGGTAGTTTATGTCAGCATTGTGTTGGCAGAAAAATAAAGACATGAGGCTAGAGAGAACTTTCAAAATTAGCAAGTCCATATCCATGTCTCTAAGCAGGGACTTTAGACTGAAATGAGAAGTATTAGTGGTCTGGTTATTATTTGAAAGTCTTTTCATTTTGTTTCCCTTTCTACTCTTAATCACCACCAGTAGGCTCAACAACCCCTAAGGATTGATGAATTTGGAGCAGTTAGGGTTCAGAGGTGTGGCTGAGATTAGAGGGAATCTAGCACAGATTGGTAGTAGTGATGAGTGGGTAGAGCTGGGAACATCATGAGAACATGTCAGTCAGCCTTCAACTTCACAATTTCATCAGTAAGATTTATTTATTTCTAAAGATTGCCAAAGGAAGAGATGTAGCTTGTTTGTAGAGCTCCTTTAGCGATTTCCACAGACTTCAGCTTTAGATTTGCTTTAAAAGTTTTAAGAGACTTACAAATGTGTAAATATTTGAAGTACTATTTGATAACTGACAAGATTAAGACTCACATTTTGTAAAACTCTCACCAAGCCTAGTGGGATTTTGCTAGGCCACAAAAATCATGCTCATTACGTTTGATTTTGAGACAATAATCATTTTCCGGACAAAGATCACTGAAGAGAGTTTCTGATTTGATATTTGCATGAGTACCCCATCACTGCAAAAGTTTTGATACCAGCCAAGTGTTTCAAAGTTGGAGAATTCATTTTGGGTGTGACTTTCTTCTTTTGGAGAGAATTCAGAATAAGCAGCAGCAGATATTTCTGGCTTTGAGCAGATAAAGCCTGGAGTTACATAAATACTATTTTAACCTTGGCGCTTTAGGATTGAAGCCTTCTGTAATCAAGATGCTACAATTTTCAGGGCAAATACTGCAGTTCAAGGGTGGGGGGCACAGGAACTACTCTTCTTTCAAGAAGAGTAACAAAGAGATTGTTGCTGGACTTTATATATATTGTTTAAAGACAGTTGTCACTTTTAGGTCACTATGAAGAAATGCCATATCTTTAAAAATATAAGAATAAATCTGCATTCAAATTGTGTTAGCTACATAAATGAAACTTACATTATAAGCTGGTATATCATAATCCTGAGGCTTCATAAATCCCCTTACCTAATTATAGTTGACCCTTAAACAACACACGTTTGAACTGCACAGGTTTACTTATATGCAGATTTTTTTCAATAAATATATGAAACTTACGATATCAATAAGTACAGCAGAGTATTGTAAATGTATTTTCTCTCTCTTATTATTTTCTTAACATTTTATTCTCTTCAGGTACCTGGGTGGCTCAGTCACTCAGCTCAGGTCATGATCCCAGGGTTCTGGGATGAAGCCCACATCTGGCTTTCTGCTCAGTGAGAGCCTGCTTCTCCCTCTCCCTCTGCTGTTCCCCCTGACTGTGCACATATGCGCGCATGTGCAAACTCTCTCTCTTTGCTTGTCTCTGTCAAATAAATAAATAAAATCTTAATTTTTAAATTTTATCTAGCTTCATTTATTATATACAATACAGTATAATACATATATGCATATATAACATATAATACATATATAACTTACAAAATATGTGTTAATCAACTATTTGTATTTTCAGTAAGGCTGTCAAAAGCAGTAGACTGTTAGTCATTAAGTTTTCAGAAAGTCAAAAGTTATACATGAATTTTGATTATGTGGGGGCTGGTTCCCCTAAACCCCACCTTGTTCAAGGGTCAACTGTAAGTCTATTTACCTATGCATCTCCACTACTGGACTGGCAGCTCTCTAGAGGCAATTTTTTTCTATATATCTTTAGATTCTAGCACAATGCCTGGTACATAACCAGCATGCAACAAATGTGTTGAACTAAACCAAATCAGTCTCCACGTGGAGCTCTAAATTGGGAGGAGATATACAGGCAAAGGTGTTTATATGTATATGTGTGTGTAGTGGTAGAAATTACACAACTTTCATGCCAGCTTATGTGGGAGAAGAGTTAGAGGAAGCCCAAAGTCCAATGTGCCCCATGATACAGTGGGGTTTCCTGGCAAAGACTAAAATTCTTCACCATAGCAGAGTACTCCAGGAACTCAAAGGCCATTATTTGTCTACAGGTTAATTTAATCTTCCTGACCTTATAATCATCTTCGTGGTTCCACTGTGAAGCCACTCAAAATTCTTCAGAGCTCTATTCAGTCAGAAAGCCTCAAGGGAGAAGATATGAACTGTTCAAGGTCAAGGTATGAACCTACATAAGTAATAAAATTGCTAATGTTCTTGCCAAACTAGTTCATGTTTGTTTTGTCAGGTGATATTACTTAATTGTTATCCATACTTCCTCTAATCCATAGCTACTACTCCCAAAGTTTCTTCACCGAAGATCTGCTGTTTATACTCACTTTTGTTATGTCAACTGTGAGTACATGAGATGCTGATATCTCCAAGTTCCTCACCTCTTTTTTTTTTCTTAGCAAACCCCCAAATTACCCAAACCTTAGCTAAATGGAGCCAAAAAATATGTACTGAAACAGAAATTTTGTAGTTAAAAAGCTACTGAACCACCAGCATAATCAAACAGAATAATGTTTTTCTTCATCCAGAAATATGGGACAGTCATGGTCTTGCTTATTAGAACTATGAAAGGAGTCGGAAGAGGGCCTTCGTGGTTTCAGTGGCTTTGTAGCTTAGAAACTTCCCTATAATTTGAGAGAGTTTGTGTGCTTATACGGCAGCTTCAACTAAGTTTTATTACCCTTGTTATTACTCCTGCAGGGAAAAATAGGTCAAAATACGTAGTAACATCATTTGCAAATGGAAGTGCTCTCTATTGTGTTACAACATTCAAACAGTGAATTGCACAAAATAGGAAATTAAAGTGCAGTGTTCTTGGCTGCAGGATACATACATTTGCTGGAAGTAAATGAATAGCTAATAGTAGGCAACTAAGGAGACACCTCAATGCACTGTTATATGAAAGCACATCACAGTCTACAGGGGACAGAAGTACAAAGGTACTGAGGATTGGTGCTAGAAAGGGGTGACATTATAAAACTTTCATTGCTGGTCACAAATTCAAGTTTAAAGACACAGTCTGTAAATGTGCTTATGCTAAGGAAACTGTGAGACTAAGGTCCATACCTTGTCAAACACTCTAAAAACTTTCCCAATGCTTTATAAAGCAGAGTAAAATCATGACCTAGTGAAATATGACAATTTAGTACTTCATGGGGGAAGCCTTCTTCCCCCACAATCTTTTTTCTCTCTCAGAATGACCATACACTACAAAAATAAAAGGGGACTCAGCTATCAAAGCCACCTTTGTATCAAGATTTTTTTTTCCTTTCCGTTTTCATGTTCTCCCATTGTCACAGTATACTTGTTGTCTTTAAAGTTTTTCTTGGCTTGACCATGTAGGTAGTGTGTGAGGTCACGGGCAAAGGCAAAGAATTAAACTTTCTATGAGCAAACAGGTTTCAACACACAACAGATAATGCTTCATTACAATGTCACAATGTTTTAGCACAGATTGCTTTCTTTATGCAATGCATGAATCAGTTAACACTCATGCAAAATGCATTCCATCTGCTCAGACAGATGTAAGCTGCCGTGTTTCCAATTCTATCAAACAGCATAACTAGTTGAAAGAAAATCACTGAGACAGATGGGTGATGGGGATGGAGAGGGACTCAACAAAAAGAAACAGCTTTACTTCAAAGTCTACCCAATCAAAACAGGTTTCTCAAATCTCCCACGTTTATCACAGAGGGACAAACACAGCAGCCCTTAGCATGAAGCTAAGGTAGAGAGGATGTTGATGCATTACAGAAAAAAAAAAAGTCCTTATAAACAGAATTGTCTCCACAATCTATAGCAGTGATTAGTGGTTCTCAAAGGCACCTTAGGAGAATCTGCATTTGATGGGATGGAACTAAACCTTGGGGAAATGCCAAGGAGGAGGGAAAATGGAAAAGGAAGTAGCAGTGGGAAAAGTAAGAGAACAGGCACGGAGTATAAAAGACTGAAAAAGAATAGGAAAAAAATGGCTTCCATAGAAGATAGCCCGAGAAATACCAATAACTCTTATAGTCTAACCAATGCTATCAGGCATAGATGTATAAAGAAAGTAAAAGATGTATTCCATCAATATCAATATGGTAATTTACCACTAACTCCTAGTTCCTGCCAGCCTAAAAAAAGGGGGGGGGGGATCTTCATTCTAGCCCCTAGGTTGATTTTAAAGATACCTCTCCTTGAATTGACCTTTGTGGATAATGCTCTATGCTCTAGTCAGATGTTTACTCCCTTAACACTCCACTCTGCCGCCCCATTTCTTTAGGATCCTTCTCTGGTCTTTTCAATATCAAAGCATTAGCAAGCTTCCTTTATCAAAGTATCAAGAAGGTCTTGTCCAGTGACCTTCCTTCTTACTAAGGTACTACTTATGCATTTTAACTGGAGATGTCTGCTTCTGGGGGCCTTTTTAACCCTATGTAATTATCTAGGTGGTGGGAATTTCAGCACATTTTGGCTACTATAGTGCTGGATTTGTCAATAACAGGCTATTTACTTCAAATGTACAGAAATGAGATCCAGGGTATGAAATCAACTAAAGGTTCAAAGTTAAACCCCTCAGTGTATTCCTCAGAGTTGTGTGGCAAACAGAGGTAGGTTCAGGGAAAAGGACAGCGGATAGAGCCACCTAGAAGATGCTGAGCTGAAATTTGTAACATAATAAAAAGGGAATGATGCTAGTACACAGGAGAATAAACTACAAGTACAGGAAGATCTTAGTTAAGGCTACCTAAAAGAGGAAAGCCACTGAGGCAAGTCAAATCTAGCAAAGTAATATGGAAGACTAAGTGACAAAGGCAACAATAAGATTGATTGATAAGGCTGAACATACACATTCATATAAAATATCTGCCTATTGTAATAAAATCTGCATCCCTGTGAGTGTATATACATATATAGACACACAAAGGAAGACTGTTAGTGGGAAGTAATGTGGGAGTGTAGCAATGATTCCCAGATTTGAAGGAAAGGACAAATGAAATCTAAGGGGATTGTGGGATCATAAAGAAACCAACTTTGCTTTCTTCACAATTTTCACTTTTTTCTTTCCTCCTTCAAATAGCTTTACCTTTTTTTCTTGCTGTATTTTCCAATACTAATCTCTTAGATTAGTAGCATAGCCACAATTAAGCCCAAAGTTCTTTTCCCACTCCGGTGCTCTTTTCACTCCTTCATACAACTTCCATATTTAAGAAGTAGTTATTAAATTCCACCCATATGCTGGACACCAGGCAAGGCATTATAAAAATAATTTACCATTTCTAGTTTTAAGGAACTTTTAGTATAGTAATAAAGATACACAAACTACCATAATGCAGGAGACAATGTGGCAATTTTCTTAATAAGGGTACAAATGAAGTGTTACAGTATCCTTAGAAGTATCAGAATTATAGTTAAGATTCTCCTATTGAAAATATTTCACAAATCCAGACCAGTATTCCCCCCCAATCAATGAGTCTGTATATTTGACTATTTTCAAAGTCACAGTTTATATAATATTATATATAATATAAAAAGATTATATAAAATCATATATAATTTTATATGTAACATTTATACTTCATTAGGTAAAGGTTCTACATGATCTCATATTGATTATAATATCACATATTACTGTTATAATCATAAGCTTCAGGATAGGTCCATGATTAATCTAATGGAGCAAACGGCTAATAGTTGGAGGATATAAAGAAAACAGCTGGTATAACAGGATGATTGACTTTTTAAAATATTTTAATCTCTATTTATAATGGAAAAAAGTATTTTATTATAAAAATTTCTATGAATTCAAAAACTGGTACAAATGCATTGTTTAAATATTACCTTAACCAGCTAAGTGTTTGCCTAGCAATGTTGGGACATATTAAATAATACAAATATGTTTGATGAGATTTATTTTCAGAGTGAGTTAGTATAAATCAGGGACTGGAACCCAATAATTAGTCTAGAATTAGGCCACTATGTTTAGGTGACCTATTTATAATCTTAGCTAGCCCCACATGACTAATCATCAGATCTTTCAAAAACCATACATTCATACCTGGCTTAAAATTAGAGTGTAGAGTCCAGAGAAGATACTTCACCCATACTCCACTTGGACAAGAAAGCATTTGTAATATGTACTTTTAAGAGTCACTTTGCCTTTTGAAAAGATTAAACAATTATATTATGCTTCATTAATTTAGCAGAACTTTCAAGAAGACCAATCTGAATTGTTTCAAAATCTAAATTAAAGTAACTTCAATATATCGATCCTGGTTGCCTAATAGACAACCTTGGGGAATCTACTTTAATGACTGGGTAAGAATGACTTTCAATTAATTCATCAACACTGTACTAAGGTATATTTTTCACTATTTTCTACTGTATTCAAGCCAACAAAAACTAACTGAATGCTTGTTTGCAAAGCATTGATCTGGGAAGTGTGTGACAGAAAATCTAGGGCTGCAAAAGGACTTGAAAAAAGTGTTCTTCATACATTAAATTATCTTCTTACTATTGTTGATTATATTCATTTATTTTGACAACACATTTTTCTAATCAACCAAGTATTTATGAATTATTGTGCAATAGGTTTATTTACTATTATTTGATATGCATGTAAGGTTCAAAATATTGTTCTTATTCAATCAAAAGTATTATTGGATTGGATAATATCTGAATAAATTTTCAGTATGTTAAAATATTTATTGCTGTATGAATTATGTACATATGCATGTGTTCAATTTCTAAATACATGAAGATTTTGTTGTGGCTTTCTAAATTGCACTGAATTTTGGCCATAGAGTATGTTCTGCAGGATACAGATTTTTTTAATATTTAAGGCTTTCTTTATAGCTACACATACAGTAAATTTTTCAAAATGTCTCTTAAGTGTTGGGAAAGAATGCTTATTCTCTAATACCTGGTTGTAGAATTCTACATATTTCGATGAAAGAAGCTTGCTATTTGCATTTTTATTAATTTTTTGTCAACTAGATCTGTAAAATTCTGAGGCATCAAAGACTGTCATTTTGATTGAGGATGGATCAATATCTCCTTGTATTCCTATCAATTTAGCTTCACTTTTAGCATATATTCTTTGGTGGCTTTACATATACTTCTATATGCATATACCAAATTTTTTACCAAAATTTTTATCATTATGTAATAAACTTTGAATTTTAAGATCATTATGCAATAAACTTTTTTCAATAGTAAAATATATTTAAGGCAAGAAAAAATATTCATTTGGGACTTCATAACCAAATTAAAACTTATAAAAAAATCTCTTGACTTTTGTTGATTACTTTTTGCTTTGGTTTGTTTTAAGTGCCTGACTTAATATTTTTTGAGAGCTATGCCACCTAGAGTACTCCCTAGGCTAAGCAGTGTTCCTTGGACCAAACAGAAAAAAGAAGTGAGTGAACTGGGTTTTCCCAGAATTGACTGACAAATGGCTGTGTTAGGAGAATCTAAATGAGGAAAAGATTATCTTGACATTGCAATAACTACAAGATTTAAAGACTAGTATCTTTTTCCTTAGTAAGTCTTTGACAAATACAGAAACAGATTTAGAAGGCTACAAAGAAAAGTAGCAAAGGCACATGATTTATTTCTTTATACCAATTTGATTTATTAATGCAAAAAATCCAACTCTTTTCAGCCCCAAATTATAATATTTACATAAGTAGTAGCTCAGGGGCCTTTGCCATTTGTGTGGGTTTAAATGTTTGTTGCAACCCTTAACAGCTGCTGAAATACTGCAAAGTTTCCTTCATCAAGACAATTATAAAAACAAATCCACTATCTGAGCCAACACCTGAGCTTCCACCAAACCAAAATACTCTGGTTCCAAGGGTCTTCACTGTTGTTTTGGTCATGAGTCGCTGTCATGAGGTAGTTTAGAAGTTGCTCTTATTTTTAATACATATACCTTTATTCCATTGTGAACTATGAGAAGTCAGAAAATCCACATATATATATATATATATATATATATATATATATAGCCTTTTACTTGAAATATTTTTAGAATTACAAAACATTTGCAAAGATAGTACAGAAAGATCCATAAACCATTCACCCAGCTTCCTATAATGTTTATATCCTGCATAATCATGGTACAGTGGTCAAGACTAAGAGAATAACAATGTTATAATATCACTGACCAAACTAGTTGTTCAGAGTTTACCACTTTTCCTACTATTCTTTTTTGTTCCAGCATCTGATTCAGGATGCCATATTGCCTTTAGTTGTTGTGTTTCCTCATTCTTTTCCCATCAGCGAGAGTTCCTCAGCTTTTCCTTGTCTTTTATGACCTTGACACTTTTGAAACATACTGGTCAGGCATTCTGTAAAATGTCCCCCAATTTGAGTTTGTCTAATGTTTTCTCATAGTTAGACTGAGATCATGGATTTTGGAGAAGAATCGAGCCTCTCAATGTATTGGATTGAGGGTACATCGTATTGGAAGGTCTTATTACTGGTGATGTTATCCTTAATCCCTTGGTTATGATAGTATCTGCCTGGTTTCTCCATTATAAAGTTACTCTCTTTTTAATCCATAAATATTGGAGGACTCTATATAGAGGCTCTGTAAATATCTTGTTTCTTTTTAAGTTTTTGCCCACTACTTTTTGAATGTATGGGTTGATCTGCCTGTACCAGTCAGTACTGTGGTGTTCTCATGGTGACTTTCCTATCTTTCTCATTCCTTCATCATTTATGAGTTGAAATTCTTCTGCAAAAAGAGTTGCTCCTTCTTCCTTATTTATTCAGTCATTTATTTTATATCTGCATGGATTCTTAGGTATTTATTTTATTATCTGGATTATAGTTTTTATTATCTTTATTTTAATGCTCAAATTGTTCCATCTTTGGCTCTTGGGACACTTTCTGCAACCACAAGGTGCTTTCTTTAGGCTTAGCTTATATTTTTCACTGTTTAGCCCTTAAATCAACTATGAGAAGTCAGAAAATCCCTATATATTTATGGGATAGCACCTGAAAGACTGTGAGCTCAGGGGCCCTCTTAAGAAGGATACTGTACCTGCAAAAATTAAGCTTTCTCTCCAACAAACACAGTTACCTTCCATTATCTCTCCTCTCACTCTCCTGAATTTACCACTCCTGGTGTGGACTTTGAGAGGCAGTGAAATTGTTTCATAATTGTCATACTGAAATGGACCCCTGTGGTGTGTGTCAGCAGCTGTTAAAGAGTGCAACAAGCATTTAAATGCAGGGAAGATTCACAGATTATTATAGATATTTAAGGCAATCTTGAAGGGGGGGAAAAAAATCTCCCAAGAGGAGCCTAAGTGGTAGCTGAGTAGAACAGAGGAATAGAACCATCCACCTTGACTGGGTGAAGGTGGTTGGTGGTGGTGCTGATGGGATGATTAGATGTAGGCAGTCTTCCAGGCCAAACTGAGGTGGGGGATGGAGGGGGAATGAAGGGGACAAAGACTG
>NC_081575.1:41531461-41558804 GCF_022355385.1 Mustela nigripes
GAGGGAAAAGACCAGCTTTCCCTTAAGAGTAGGCAAGGTTTGAAGCCAAATCATTTCATCTTGCTAGTTCTTTTTGCTTAACATCTGTAACTTTTACTAGCTGCTCAGCAAAATTTAGACACCCTAAATGATCTAGTTTCATTCTCCTGAATTCTGGCCTGACAAAGTCCTGTCTTACAGAAAACTAAATAGAAACTAGTTTTTCTACCCCAACATGCTTAATTAAGTACTAATTTGCACCAATAAAATTATTCAGGTTTTGAGAACCATGCATATTTGTGCATGTGCATATGTGTGTTTCACTCAATAGATATATATTCATTAACCTTTGAATGGTTTGATGAGTCTTTGCTACCAGCTAAAATAAATTGTGATTTTATATAAAGATCTGATTTCTTCTTCTACTTGGTATATTTGAGGGTTTCAGAATTTT
Source organism: Mustela nigripes (assembly GCF_022355385.1). Lineage (NCBI taxonomy): Eukaryota > Metazoa > Chordata > Mammalia > Carnivora > Mustelidae > Mustela > Mustela nigripes. The sequence goes on from NC_081575.1 coordinate 41,531,895, forward strand.
TCCACTAAATTTACTTTATTCCTTTCAACTGTAAAGGATTTAGAAACTTCCAGTTCAAACAGGATTTCTCTAATAAACAAGGTAAGTAAATTTGCAGAATTGGCCAAGTTATGACTGGGCAGTGGCCCTCAGATGTTTGAAGATCTACTCTATGTTTATGAGGTAACTAGATGTACTATACAGCATTACAGATTAAGTATCTGTGTTTTATGTGTGTCTCACTTAGATTTTTGAAGTTAAACAACACCAAGAACTGTGTGATCCTTTTTATATGAATCTGTAACTCTAAGCTCTGCCTTTTCAGATGTATAAATTAAATTCAGCATATCAATGAAATATATATCTAAACAAATTTGTAGCAATAGGGGAAAACACCTTTTAATCCAACTTTTAAGTCTCCAACAAAACTACAATTTTATATTGTTATGCATAGCATTGAATGACCCTGGATAAAGGAAAGCTTAGATTGTCCTCTTACAAAAAGTGACTCAATTTGATTAAACAAGTTCTTCTCCTGGGTTAATGGCTAAATTGATTCCAACAGCAAAAGGTTCTGAGAACGCTTTGGCATAAACTTTGCTAATGTAGTTTTCAGATATGATCATACAAGGTGACACACAAAAAAAAAACCAGTTTGACAAATGTCAAGGTGAGAAATAGAAGTCTCCTAGATAGAATTCTGAAATTTTAGGTTCTCTCTTTCATACCCCCCCAAAAACCCCGAAAACAAAAAACAAACAAACAAATAAAACCATAACAGAGACTCTTCTAAAGAGACTCCACCTAAGCCAATTTGAGTATTACTATCTTTTAAAGAGAAGAACACCCTTTCATAAAGAATAAAAGAAATAACTAAAGTGATGGCAAGTAGATCTAAGAAAGTTCAGAGATACTAAGATTGTTGAGATGACTGAAGAGAAGGTACAATGGTAACCTGGAAGATTGTCTTCAAATATACAGAAAGGGGCACCTGGGTGGCTTAGCCAGTTAAGCAACTGCCTTCAGCTCAGGTCAGATTCCTGGGGTTCTGGGATTGAGCCCCACATTGGGCTCCTGGCTCAGCGGGGAGCCTGTTTCCCTCTCTCTCCTTGTTCATGATCTCTCCCCCCTCTCTTTCTCTTTCTGTTTCAAATGAAGAAATTAAATCTTTTTAAAAAAATATACAGAAGGTCATGGATGCTGCTGTGACTGCAGGAAACTGATAAATAGGCTTTAATTAAAGCCGGAAAGATTTTGACTAAACATCAGCAAGAATTCTGACAATTAGAATGATAACACATGGGAATGGGTTACTTACTTCTCACAGAGACTTTTAAAAACTTGTGTGTGTGTGTGTGTGTGTGTGTGTGTGTGTGTGTTACTATCTAACCTAAAAGTCTAAAGTTTGGCGAGTCTAAATAGAGAGTATCAGAACGAAACTCTATTCCCTGATAATAACAGTATTTAATAATGCAATAGCTTTTTTTTTTTAACCTTTTGTGCCTTCACCATCCTTAGAATCACCTCTAGCATTTTCCATAGTGCTGTTCCTTCTTGCTTTTCAGGAAATGTAATCAATACGACACAAAACCTGGGCTCAGGTTTCATAAAATTCATATAAATCATGTATCATACCATCCCATAGCTTAATTATTATTCCTTGTTCACCATTTATACCACATTGTTTGTTTTTCCCAGGCCTATTCTTCATAAATGGGATATAATCTCTTCAAACATTTTAATGACTAAACTCCCTAATTCTCAAAAGAACCACTCACAATTCAGATCACTTAAAGACTGTTAAAGTATAAATTAGCTAATACTATTTGCTGCCCCTCTTACACAAATATATTATCCACTGGGAACAAATTTATTCAACTTGCTTAAATGCTTTAAGAACACAAATAAGCACAAGCCCCTCCACCCAGGTTTTAACATCTGCCACTAATTGTATTCATTGTAAATGCTGACTTAGAAAAGTTAAAGGCACAAATATACCCATTTTAAAGCCAACTTTTTCTCTGTACAGTTTGTTCGTACATCAAATGATCCATATCATAGTACCAAAATATTTTGTCACCCATTGTTATTCATTGAAATGAATTTCAAAGGAAAATCATAAGAAAAGCACTTCAGAGACTAGAAAATATATTTCCTCTTCATTTTGGAAATGAGTGACAACTTTCTTTTTATTCTTATATGTTCTTAAAAATGTCTTAGAATTCTATTTAATTTGTATAGGATAATTATCAGGATGATTTTTTTTTGCCTCTTTGTAATTTTAGTGGCTAACCAATATGAAATTCTTTTTGCATTTAATAGAAGGCAGTCAGTGGTGGCATATATATATATATATATATATATATATATAATTATTCAAAACTAACTCTTGGGTAATCCATTTCACAGTTAAGGTTAAACTATAGTAGAAAATAATTTAATGAAACAAAGACCCAAGTGTAATTATTTTCAAAGTTAGAAACAATTCACAACTTCTTCCTTGATGACAAAATTATTTCTATAATTACTTTACTCCAGGTAAGGATGGTTTGTATCTTATCACCATTTCATTTAGTGTGAAACTCAAATATATAAATAAAATTCATGGCAGACCTTAAAAAGTCTTGATAACTACACGAAATTCACCTAATTAGATGAAAATATCCTAAACAAACTCTCATTTATATTTTATGGTCAAGTGACTATTGACAAGAGTGTCAAGATAATTATGGTGAAGGAATAAGTCTTTATAACAAATGGTGTTGAAATAACCTGCAAAAAAATGAGTTTGTATCTCTCCCTCATACGATATCCAAAAACTAACTTAAAATGGATCACCTACCTAAATGCAAGAGCTAAAACTATAAAACTTTCAGGAAAAACATATGGGTAAATCTTTGTAACACTGGGTTAACTAATGTTTTCTTAGAGCAACAAAAGAAAATATAGATAAGATGACTTTATCAAAGGAAACTCACAGAAGAGAAAATATATCAAATCATATATATGATCAAGAAATTGTATTAGTAAAGGATTTTAAATTGACATCAACTCAAGGGAGATATACAAGCTGTCAATAAGCACATGAGAATATACTCAACATTACTAGTCCTTAGGGAAATGCAAATTAAAACCACAATGAGATACCATTCTATAGCCATAGGGATGGCTATAATTTTTTTAATTAGTATTAAGTATTAATACTCCCCAAGAGTACTGGGGAGGATGGAAAGAAATCAGAACTTCCATCCCTGTTAATTTGAATGTAAAATGGTTCAGTCACTGTGGAAAACAATCTTACAGTTCCTCAAAAGGTCACATATAGTTACCATATAACCCAGCAACTCCACCCCAAGGTATACACACACAAGGATTGAAGATATATATCCATGCAAAAACTTGTACATGAATCATCACAGTAACATTATTCATAATAGGGAAAAATCATTAAAACAACCCAAATGTCCCACAAAACTAAAGAATTAATAAAATGTGGTATGTCCACACAATTATTTATTATTCAGTCATAAAAAAATGATGCACTGATTCATACTACAATATGATGAACCATAAAATGTAGCACTATTATTTGTTTTCAAAAATGTCTTATGCCTCCACTTAATTTGTATAGGATGATTACCTGGCTAAGCGAAAGTAGCTAGTTACCTATGGTCACATATTGTGTGATTCCATTTATATGACATTCCAAGAATATGCAAATATTCTGAGACAGTACATTAGTGGTTGCCAGAGGCTGAAGCGAGGCAGAATGTGGAATGACTGTTAATGTGTACAGGGTTTATTTTGTGAGTCATGAAAATTTTCTAGAATCAGATAGTGATCATAGTTGCACAAATTTATGCTTATACTAAACCCCAAATTATATACTTTTATTTATTTTACTTTATTTTTTTAAAGATTTTATTTATTTATTTGATGTACAGAGATCACAAGTAGGCAGAGAGGCAGGCAGAGAGAGAGAGAGAGGAGGAAGCAGGCTCCCTTCTGAGCAGAGAGTTTGATGTGGGGCTCTATCCCAGGACCCTGGGATCACGACCTGAGCTGAAAGCAGATGCTTTAACCTGCTGAGCCACCCAGGTGCCCCCCAAATTATATACTTTTTAAAGAGTAAATGTTATGTGAAGTTTACCTCAATAAAGCTGTTACCTAAAAATGAAAATAAATTAAATACTTACTGTGGGAACATTAAGTATGAATTTCCTCTAGTCTTTACAGAACAGTTTAATTTTTTAAAATTTTTTAAAGAAACAGCTTAATAATTATTAATAATGCTTTAGAGTAATACATTAATATATGGCTAATCTCTTTGGACAATGAAGCAAGCTCTGCTATGGTAGAAAGAGTATGTCGGGTTTTGAATTTCAGCTTTACATCATTACCTAACTATGTGACCAATCATAGGCAAGTTATTTGTCCTCTGTGAGTCCATTTCATCATCTGTAAAATAGGAATGATGCTACCTTTCTCACAGGAATGTTTTAGAGATTTAAAGAACATACATGAAAGGAGTAGCATGGTACCTCATACATAGTAATCACTAAAAGAGTATAAAACCAAACAACTAATTTATTCAGTGCAAGGTTCTGGGCTTAAGCTTCAAAAACAAATTAGTCTAGGACTTCACCTCCAAGAGGTTCAGGGTAAACTAGGCAATTAAAAATTACCACCAACAAGTTTTATTACTCTTTACAAGCTTTTTGTGTGACAAGGAATCCCCAACTACCCATATTGTTCCCTCAGAAATCTTCTGCATGCTCCCACCCTCCACAATCAAGCATGTGATTATAGGAACACCAAATAGTGTAAAGAATTCTACTTATGTACGTGGCTGTTAAGTGAACACTATAAAGTAGTTATCGCTCACCTGGGATATCTGGGTTACCTATAATATATTTTCCCAAGTATTTTCCAAAAGAAGCCTGGGTCCCTGCATTCTGTTGAGGAACGCATTCCAGTGTGTTTCTGAGATATATGCAGTCTTCTCAGTTGCTGCAGTTCTCTAAACTCAAGCCAGAGTTTATCTTAATTTTATCTTATTTTATCTTAATCATAACCCTCATTGGGCTTTGAATCACTAAAACCATGCTGACACTGGCTATATACAATTATTCATAAGTAATTGACATAAAAGTGCTCTAACTTATCACTAGAGAATCTTATCTGGTAGGTTTCATTTACAGATGCTATTAAAGCTTGAAGACAATCAAGTTTAACCAGAGATCATGGTTTGCTTTGGCTTCTATTATTTCTTTTTCAAATTGTCATCTTATCAAGTTTACTATTTTTTGTAGGTCTATTTGTGCATGGGAAAGGAAACACAGGTCTCCCAGACATAATCAGGTTATATTACAGCACATTCAATATTGCTCAGTGAATTACTTTTTCAACTTCTACATTGATGCAATCAATGATACAGGTTTTCCTCATTTAATTTAAAGTGATATTTTTGAGCAAGAAATTACAGGAAAGCAGACCAATAAAATATTCATAAAATAGTAACTATTCATCTTAAAGGCAATCTTTACTCTTCTACTTCTCTTACCTGAGAATAACTTCATTAATTAACTTTCCTCTTCCTCTACTAGCTCCCCCAGAAAAAATCCCAGATATTAAAGAAAGTAAAAACAACCCTAAAAACTATAAAACTGATAATAGTTTCTTTTTACACTGGTCAAAATATATTGGGTCAATGAGATTCTGATTTCTGCAACCCAATACATCACTTCACCCAGGTGGCTCCATCTTGACCCAGACACTGCTATAGTGAACAGATGTTTCTCAAATTTCACACGACATTATCCATTCCACCTGTTTTTGTGACAGATGATTTACTTTCTGACACTTAAACAAATCTCCCTAACCTCTCCTTCCACTCTCCCTCCAAATCAGGTCACCTCAACAGAGAATTGCTGAACATAAATGAGATTTTAATCCAAACCCTTAGGTTTATAGTGGTAAAAAAGACCTCCATAAAGGGAAAGTAAACTTATAGGTAAAGTAAACTTATAGGAAGTATACTTATAAGTAAACTTACAGGAAAGTAAACTTATAGGAAAAGCTCAAGGTGTGGCTAAGCCTGAAATTCTGCTTCTAGGGTCTCACTCTCAGTGCTTTTCTATAACTACATAATTTTATCTCTATAGAATTTTGGATATCTATCCAGCCAGACAGACAGACAGACAGCCATCCACATATCTTTCAAATTCTTCCCCTTCTGACACCACGAACAAAGAAAAGATTGGAGATGGCACACTTTTTTTTAGGCAGGTTTATTAAAGGATAATTTACATTAGTACAATTAACCTGTTTTAGTGTTTATTTCTATTAGTTTTGACAAGCACATGCAGTCATGTAACCACCACCACAGTTGAAATATAGAATAGTCTCACTATACCAGAAAAACCCCCTTCAGGTAGTATTTTATTCTTACTATTGACAGTGCTGGCAATAGACTTACCAGTCAATAAAAAGTTCTCTTTGACTGAATGTTTAACTTAATTGTGAGGGAACCAAAAAAAAAAAAAAAAAAAAACCCCTCTTGATCCCATTTTTGCTGGAAAGCATTCTAAAATGCCGCAGTCCATTTGCTCCCTTACAAAGTAGAGCTGAGAAAGGCAGGCGATATAGGTCAATTTACTTGATCAACTAAGGTTCTTCAGGTGACAATCCTGTGAAGGAGTCTATCAAATCAAAGAAAGGAAGGGGAAAAAAGGAAGGGAGGAAGGGAAAAAGGAAGGAAGTGGCAACAAAGAGGGAGAGAAAATAGCATAGGAAACTTTGCTTATTCTTATATTTTGCAGAGTCAGTCTTGAAGGTTAATATAGACAAAGGATTTGTGAAACCCTGCTGAATGTGGGCCCGCCCACCAAAAAATGCCTGGAAATAGCTTTCTAAGCTTGTTTCATTATTTCTTTCATTGTCCTACAAGCTATTTATGTAACAAAACCCCCAGTAAATTAAGGCATTCTTTGGTTTGGCTGAACCCATTGAAATATGATTGCAAAAAATTAGTTTATTTTCCCTTAAATATATAGTTCTCTACAAATTGATGCAAATGCCGTCATAGTTTTGGGTAAGATGTGTTTTTCTTTTTCCTTTTTTTTTTAAATTTGGCCTTGGTTTCCAGAACATTCAGATTTTTATTATTCAATTGAACTTATTTCCTTATCTTAGGATTTCCTTATCTTATTGAGAGAATTATCTTTATTCTTCTCCTAATTGGTTTCTGATCTTTTATCTTAATTTTAACAATGGATATTAACATTTTAAATGACTTCAAATCCTCTGATGAAGAGCATGGTTTAATTTATAAGTTATTTACATTTGGTTGCGTGGTAGCTGGCTAAAGAGTATTATGCAACATGAATCTGTACAAATCTTTTGCTTCTTAACTGAAAGTCTATATCTTAAGAGGGTTGTAATTCTAATCAAAGATTATAGAGCAATACTATATTCTTAATAGTAGATTAGAGCAATAAAAGTAATGATTGCTTAAAAAAGGAAATGGATCAATCTCAATTCTTTAATATGCTGATTATTGTATTACCACTATTTCCAACAATGAGCTATTAGACTCAAATAACCAATAGACAATAAAAGTAAATAATTTTAGATGGCTGTCTATGTACTAGAATCTGTTCTAAGAATTGTTACATATATAAATTCAGTTAATCCTGACTATTTGCTACTTATTACTGAGGATTATTATTATACCCACTGTATGGATGAGAAAATTGAGAGGACACATGTCCAGGATTATGTGTGACTGAGCCAAGGTATAAACCCAGAAAAATCTAGATCCCATGTTTTTAATGATTACACAATACTGCTTTTCACTATTTGTTGAGTAAAACAATTTTTTAATTGAACCTCAGCAACCCACTTACTGATTAAACTTACTTGATTTAGCATCTGTTCAAAATTGCCTCATATATGTGGAGAGTTAACTTTATATACTGCTATATCTAAGAAAATCAGAACTTTTTATCCTTGTAAGTGGCACCGAGGTCCCCGTTTCTGTCTCTAAAAAGTCAGTGGTCCTATGGCAATGGTATCCTTACCCTGGCATATATTTTTTTTCTACTTTCTGAAATCTACAAACATAACAAATATCGATGTTGTTCTGTACCACTGTTGCACCCATGAAAGTTATTAACTAATGAACATGCACATTGGCAATTTCAGTATCACGCCATAACATTCAAATAAATATCCAGATGTTTAACATCGTATGTACATAAGCACTAACCTTATGACATAATGGACTAAAACGAGATTTTTCATGGCATTCCAGGAGCATTAATGTTACTTTATTACAGACTGTTTACATACCATTAAAGATCAAATGGCAAAAGTGAAAAATAAACATAATCCCAGAATTTGGAATTCTGTTAAGAATAAGAATTCCAGTGAGAGTTGTTAGGTACCTAGACACTTCCTCAGCAGAAATTTCTCATAACTTTCTTGGTTTTCAAATTTGTTGCAAGCAACTATTAATATATCTGAAACAACATATTTAGATCAATTTTCATGAGATAAAGCTGTCTAAAAGATTTTTCTTTAAAGAAGAAATTATTACAGAAAACAGATCAGTAGAAGAAGCAACAAAAGTGTTATTACTACCATGAATTTTCCTTTCAAGTGAGGTTGATAAACATAAAACTTGAAAAAGTGATAAAAATTCAATAAAATTGTTTTCATGGGTCATATGGCTTACAGGAAAACCATAACCATTGTTGATTTACTAATAGATATAGAATGACAGCTCATCCTAATATATTACTACATTTGCTATTCTTTTAATATTAGGTACATTAGTGTGGTGTTAAAAAGTGAGGCATGAAAAAAAGTATGGCATGAGTTGGTACCTTAATTACATCTTTCATCTTCCACAGAAAACCATAATATCTAGTGGTTTAGTGGATTTCATGTTATCTTCTTTCCATCAAAGTCAAAGTATGATGAAAAAATATTGCTGTCTCAGAAAAAGTGAGGCATGGATATCTTCTACTGGTAATTATTTTCCTTCCTTCCTTTGGTTTATAAGTTAAAGATCGTTCAGAAGATAGTCACATGAGGAAATAATCAATTATGTATGCTGCAAATGCAGACTTGTCTCCCAACTAGAGGAAGTGAGATGTTGTAAAGAGAAAGCTTCCAGAAACTGCCCCACCCTCAATCTTCTCAATCAGAATAATTTCAGTATGTCTCTCCCTCCTTCTCTCCAACAACTTTGTCATTCATAGCTCTTTTTATAGTACCTATTACAATATGCACTGTATTACAATGATTTCTGAATTCTCCCCTAGTTCAGCTATAAAGGTATCTTTCCTCCTCCCAATTCTACTTTTTACTTCTTTCCTCAGAATTCTGTACTTGCATTTTACCATTTGGTATCATTTTCTTCATTGAATCAAAACTCTTGTTTTGTTATCCTTGTTATTAAATCAGATCACAGAGATGACAACCTTGGGCTCTTTGTCCTCTGTTCAATAGTTTATATATTACCATACATACAGCTCATGACTGATTCTGTCAGGAGGACAAACAGTATACTCCCCCAGGTCACCAGGACAACTCCATGTTTATGCCTATTAATTTAGATTCTCAAGTGTAGACACCTTTGTCCTAAAAGGGGTTAACTAGAATTTACCAAGCAATTCTTAAGTACCAGGTACTATGTCTTGTGGAGTAAATATTACCATCCTTAACTTTATAGATGATGAAAACTGAGGCTCAGATAAGTTAAATAATTTGCCTAAAATCACCCAGAAAGGGGCAGAGTTAGTTAAAACCCAGGTCTGAGGGACTCCAGAGCTCAAGCTTTCTGCAATATACTATGCAGCTCCTCAAAGCAATCCAGGTTTTATTTATTTAAAACAAGAATAACGAGAGCTAATACAACTAAAGATTCCCTTGTAAATACTGAAACTCAACCTGGAAAGAGCAGAACATTCATCACCTGACATGTGCACTTAAAATGTTACATACCAGACCATAGCAAACCTGGGTTTAGTCAACTTGGGTGCAGGTTAAAAGAAATGTAGGTGAAGTGTACTAGAGTATAAAAAGTTTGGTGCTTCCTGTGACTCAAATGATTAAGTTTCATCTGAAGCCCATTAACCAAACATAAAATTATATTCATGTGGCTTGCAGATGTTAGTGTTTCCTCAGTTTCTTATAAGGACTATATCGAACTTAGGCTGTGTCTTCAGGCTGTGTGTCTTGAATGAAATAACCAGCCATACAGTTAATCAAGCATTAATTTAGTCAAACAACTGGTTTGACAAAGCTTCTTTTTTATTATTAAGTTGATTGAACAAGTTAACTAGAGCAGACCAATCTGGCAGCAAAAAATGAAGATCCTTAAATCAACTGCAAATATCTCACTCTATAAATACTACCAGGAGAGGGGATCATACAGCTCTCTCCATTACCAGCTGCAACTTGTGTCCTTTCTGAGAAATGTTGCCCAGGTTTTCAGATCTGAAATGTATGTAAAAACATTTAGTCAATTGTAAGTCATCATCTTGGGGATATTTACTACAGAATGCTGTTACAGGACTCCGAACCATGACACTTAGCTGCCACCAACAACTTGCCAAGAAAGAATTTTGTGAAGACAAACCCCAAAATGCTATTCAACTATATATTAAGATGTAAGGAACAAATTGCTTAAGTTTCCAATTCACTAACAGAATACATATGCAAAGTGAGGAAAAATAACTAATTCTGTAATTAAAACCAAGGCTACATGTATTTTTACATTTTTAGGGATTTGTGGGAGTAGAGGAATCAGATTTGCTTTTATCAATGCCCAAGAACATGCTTTCATAGTTTATAGTTTGTTTTTATTATGAAAGAGAGTCTTAAATACCTTCCTCAAGTCTATATCTTTTAAGGAGTTAATGTGGAAAATAATGTATATAAATGCCTATACCTGTCATGGGGACATGTAGTATGTGCAATAGGGGGAAAAAGGAGCACCTTCAAGGATAAGGAATGTACTAAGGCAGTGGCTCTTCTACTTGGTACATGCATCAGAAATATCTAATCTGGGGGGCGTCTGGGTGGCTCAGGGGGTTAAAGCCTCTGCCTTTGGCTCAAGTCATGATCCCAGGGTTCTGGGATCGAGCCCTACATCAGGCTCTCTTCTCAGCGGGGAGCCTGCTTCCCACTCTCTTTGTCTCTGCCTGCTTCTCTGCCTACTTGTGATCTCTGTCTGTCAAATAAATAAATAAATAAATCTTTAAAAAAAAAAGAAAGAAAGAAATATCTAATCTGTTAAAACACAGCTCACCTGCTCCCACAACCAGCACTCCTTCCCTAGTTTGAGTTTCTGATTTAGTACTTCTGGGGTGGCAACCAAGAATTTGCACTTCTAGTGAGTTCCTGAGTGATACTGGTGTGGCTGGTCCAGAGGCTAAACTTTGAGAACCACTATACTCAGGGCATTAACACATGAAAGTTGAATCTGTGAATCAACCACTTCAAAAAGTCATAAAACAAAGACTAAAGAGTCATTCAAGGATGGCTGCAACACAGCACTGAACTTTACAGGAAGAAACTGGTAAGCCAGAGGAGGTTAAAAAAAATTAATTTCATTACTTTGTTGGTGGGTTTAGTTCGCAAGGGTATTTGTAATAGGGTGTTTAAAAACTTAAAAAAAAATTACTATATCTCACTTTCCTTTGCCAGCAAAACTGTTAAGATCTTGGGGGTTTGGGGGAAGTTTAAGTATACTTTCAGTAAGTCCATATTGACTAGATTTTAATTCCACTATGTTTTCTTCCAAGACTTCAGTCCTGGCTTCTGGGCTTCTCTTAAGAAAGTGGTTCCTACTCATACCACTTCAGCTGACTTTCTTAATTGAAAACATTGGTGCTGCTTAAGATGCTAAGTTTGGGGCAGGAGGGGAGTAAGAAAGAAAGCTCATGCACTTGGCCTGGTTTAAATCCTGCTGCTTAGATTTGTTACATGCTTTAATCCCTGTTTTACATGGCCAAATATAAAAGGGGGGGAGGGAAGTCCAAGATTTAAGTCATCTGAACAAAGAGCAACTGGATGATCCAAAAGCAGATGAAAGAAGACCACATTTTTAAGGGAATATAATCTCTTAACTATATGCTGCTCAGGACATCTGGATAAATGTGCTTTATTGATATCTGGAAAGAAAGACAAAATTCTTAGTAGAGTTCATGATCACCAATGTCTCAAACTTTTTACAACCAAGACCAGAACATTCACCATTTCCTCTTTTTCAGTTAACCGAAAACAGCCAAATCTAAGTGATCATTTACCCCAACCCCTCTAACCCACCTTCAGTCTAGATCCCTGAGCCTGCATTTTCAGCATATTGCAAGGTTCTGACAGTATTTTTGTTTCTCCTAAGAGCTAGTTTTTCTCTCCACCAAAGGACTGAGTAGGGCCCACAACTCTGGCTGAGATTCAGGTGAGCAAACAGAAAATAGCATTGCAAAAAAAGACTGAGAAATTTGTTTCTCCATCATCTAATATAGTTTAACTTTTTTCTCTGAATTGACAAACAGTTGCTTTGAATATATGTGCCTGTGAGTGCGTGCGTGTGTGCGTGTGAGTGTGTTCTCTTCAATGAAGAGGCCAAATCAATCAGGTGTTTAATACCTTGTAACCTAAATTGTAAGATTAAGTCTCACCAGTCTTTCTTTTTTTGTTGCTTTGCATTTAAATAAAACAAGGTCAGTGGTGGGACATTCTGAGCAAGAGATATTTGAGCCTGAAAGAGTGAGAGAAGCAGGTTCCCTTCATCAAGGGCAACTGGATAACCTCTGGCAAAGTGTATTTTACCTTCATTCCCCTGTCCTCCTTCCACTGGCCCCTCCAATGTCGTCCATAAGGCTCTCCTCTTATATAGTTGCTACATCTGGCTTTGCTTTTCTTGAGAAAACCTCTCCATGTTACAAAAGTCTCCCTGTCTCCTCTCTCACAGCCATCAAACATAATTTACCTGCCTTGTACCTCATTTCCCTTGGGATCAAGGTGAGACCTAATTTCATCTGTAGTAAAGTGTTAATTAGTGGTTTAATGCATTACTTAATTTATAATATGCATGTGAACCGGTGATTTTTGGTAAGAATTCCAGATGAATGACTCTCTAATAATGGGAATTTCAAGGAATGTGGCAGGTTTTTCTGTAGGACGTATTTTTGGTCTGGGATATCTTTCCTGCAAATCACACCACCACAAATCTCCAACTTCCCAGCACATATATTTAATTTTTTCCATTTCTGAAAAAAGAAGTAAATCCTCTCTGAGGTTTCTAGTATACACCTAGAATTTCATTTCAGATAGGCAGTGGTTCCCAGTGAGAATTTCTGGAGTGTGTCTTGAGCATTTGCTTTTTTTCAAATTGTTCTGCCAGAGGATTTTGATATGTGCTCCTGCTTGAGAACCATGGAAATACAGAAATAACAGCATTCTGCTCCATCAGAAGGCAGCGAGTCCAGGCCTGATATTGCCTCTGCTCGCAATGTTGCTTAAACACATTTTCTCAGTTCTTGTGAAATTATTAATTTCACTGAAAAGAACACAACATTAACATCCAAGAGTATACAATCTTTCATTTAGTTTCTCTCACTGCCTCTCATCTCTCTGCATATCTAATATCACAGGTTATTTGACCTGGTTACAGGGCCATGTAAGGAAAAATACAGAGAAGCTTTATAAGGTAAGGCAGGCCAGGCCTTTACTTGATTTCAGTGCTTTCAAGTGTTCATTGCCACCTAATATATTTGGGACAAGTTATTCAAAATTCCACATAATAATACAAAGCACATGGAAATAAGCATGGTAGAAAAATGATTCTAGAGAGTCAAGTAACAAGTTTCTTTTACATTTCTCCAGATTCTGTAAAAAAAAAAAAAAATAGACTCACAGCAGAAAAGGTCATTTACCATACTTAGAATTGGTAATATCCAAAAAAATAAGGGAGATATTAAAAAAGAGGAACTTGTCAAGTGAAAGAGATGCGAAGGGAGCTGATATGAGCTGAAGACAGAGGTTTCATTTTTAGAAGCTGGAGAAACTAACTCCTGATTTATGAATATTTTTCTCCTTGTTTTGATAAATACCAACAGGCCTCTTTTTATGTTTCTAGTTTTTATTTAAATTCTAGTTAATGCACAGTGTAATATTAGTTTCAGGAATAGAATTCAGTGATTCATCACTTACATATAACACACTCAATGGTCATCACAAGTGCCCTCCTTAAGGCCTATTGCCCATTTAGTCCATCTCCACAACCACCTCCCCTCCTGCAACCCTCAGTTTGTTCCCTATAGTTAAGAGTCTGTTTTATGATTTGCCTCTCTTTTTCTCCCTTATGTTCATCTGTTTCATTTCTTAAATTCCATATGAGTGAAATCACATGGTATTTGTTTTTCTTACTGACTTATTTCGCTTAGCATAATACCCTCTAGTTCCATCCATGTCATTGCAAATGGTAAGATTTCATTCTCTGTTATGGATGAGTAGTAGTCCATTGAATATACTACATCCTCTTTATCTATTCATCAGTCAATGGACATTTGGGCTCGTCCATAATTTGGCTATTCCAAATAGCCTCTTTAGTGTAAATTTAAAAATACCCTTTATTCATAGCTATCACTTGTAAGAGTCTGGAGGTACACTTGAATCATTTCTGGTTTTATAAAATTATAGTTTTATTGGTTTACTATGATAATATTTATTACTGTAAGTTTGAATTATCACCATTTTAATTATGTTCAATCTGGTATGGGAGGGGAAAATTAGATATTTTATCTTCAGTTTCCCAGGAAGAAATAGGATATTTAGGGGATGACCACCTGGATGCATTAGTTAATATCTGGGAAGCCTGGAACAATTGAGTATGAGTTAGCAAGGGATAAGAACATGGTACCTTGATACAAAAGTGAAGCTTTACACCTCTAGTTATTTGACCTTAAGCAAGTCACTTCCCCTCTCAGAGCTTGAGTTTTGTTATCTATAAATTACACTACCTCTAGGGAGTCCTTTCATATCTGTCCTACAATAGTTCAATTCTTTAATTATTCTTCATTTGCCTCAGCTTATTGAGTAGTGAATATTAAAATAAACTTTAATTAAAGGAAGGCATGCTTTCACCAGTTCCCCCACTCTCAGGGGTAACAACATTTTTATGATGTTTTCAGTATTGATGATGGGCTTTTTGCATGTTCTCTCATGGGGATAATAACAGCTACACTGTATAATGGGTTTTGTTGTCCTCATTATTTTTGTGAAACTGAGGCTTAGAAATTTTAAGTGAACCACCTCCTGGTCATTCACATCTCTTTGACACCAAAATACATACTCCCAGTGTGGCATAGTAGGGGACTAGGCAGAATTGATTAAACAAGGATAGAAGCTGCATATTTTAAACTTGTGTCAAAATAAGTTCCTACATGAATTTTTAGCTGACTACTTAGAATCTATTTCATGAACTTAAACCAATACCTCCCTGGCCAGAACCCTCATTAAAGGAGCTAGTCTTCTAAATAGTATGTGTCTCCTGTTTAGTTTTTTGAGGGAAGAGCTTTCCCCCTTGAAATTGTATAGCACAATATCAATAGCATATCTAATTTATTTCTGTGCTGGTTAGTTCTAAAACCTATATTTTGTATCACTTTGCTGTTAAAAGATTTTACATAAAATTTATTATTAAAAATAAAAGCTATCACTCAGTGAGAATATTAAATTGAATCTTTCTTAAATATTTACTATTCAGAACAGGCACTTTGTGAATGGCTAATTAATTTCTTATGTAGCTTCTAATGTTCCCCATAAAATGTACCATGTAATTTAGCCTTGTCAGTTGACTGAAATGATAATTCTCTAATTCTCTCTGTCTTCATCAGAAAAGCTTAGATTGACTAGAAGAAAACAGTAATGCTACTGAAACAGGTAGTGTTGTATACACTAGACTCTCATCATAAACACTCCCTGGGGGCCTGGGGTCTCTACCTTCCATGTTCTCATGAATCCAACAATATCATGTAGAAATTGTAGTTAACAATCTTCTTGTAGTTTTATTTATTTTTTTAAAGATTTTATTTATTTATTTGACAGACAGAGATCACAAATAGGCAGAGAGGGGGGGGGGGGGGGGGGGGGGGAAGCAGGCTCCCCACTGAGCAGAGATCCTGATGTGGGGCTCAATCCCAACACCCTGAGATCATGACCTGAGCTGAAGGCAGAGGCTTAATTCACTGAGCCACCCAGGCACCCCTCTTATAGTTTTATATAGCATAAAGGTGAGAGTTTTGTGGGCCAGGGAGATCCAGTTTCAACCTAGCTTAGTGACTTACTGCACGATTTTAAACAAGTTATTTAATCTCTATGCCTCATTTTCATACAGAAAATGAAAATAACGTTCATACCATATGGGATTTCCATAAGGATGAAACAAGCTCATGCCTATAAATAGTGTCTGGCATATAGTAAACTCTTAATATTAACTTGAATTATTACTGGCTAGAATTGAAGACTAATTTATTTTGTATCTCTACATTATAGTATATGGCTTTCTCCACTTCTTATTTAGGAACTATTTTTTCCTGAAGAAAAAGTTGATGATGGTAGAAGTTCCAGCAAATAGAGTCCTTGGGAACGTTGGAAGAAAATGACATTGTTTCAGGCCCTATTTCTGTCTCTACTGGGACTCCTGGCAAATCCTAACTAACAATGCCACATCATCTGGAGACATTGAGTATATTGCTTTGCTGCCTTTTGGGGGATCTTCATAAAATCTACAGAAGCATTATTCCTTCACAGATTATCAGTTTTCCTTGTAGAAACATTATCTACAAAAGGGAAGAATAGGTAGTACATTCTCTGAGCCATCCTGAAGGAATTAGGAGCTACCGAATATGATGATTGGATTTAAATAGTTCTGGTGACAGTCTACCTCTATTTTTCACTGTAGATCAGTCACACCCCATGTATCCTTCCTTAAGGTAAACCTCCCAGTGCCACAGGCCAAATGAGTGATTTAACTCACAACTCCCAAAGGAAATGTACCACATGCAACAGGGCTCTAAATAACAAACGATCTTTCTGAGAAAAGTCTATAGATGGTAGCCAGTGATAACTTGGCCTGTGAAATAGAAGAACATAAGGTCTTTCACCAAAAACCAAACCAAACAAAACAAAACAAAATCATTGATTGCTATTGGCTGCAATCACATTAGATTCTTGGAACCGTATTAGGCATGATAAAATTGGAGAATGATGAATCAAATCAACAGTCCAGAGCCCGTCCTTCAAAAAGTGATCTTGATTCTCTTCTCTAGCCAGGGGACTGAGCAGGCAAAATGCTCTTCTTGGCCTGTCAAAGAGAAAACTCTCCTTCTTTCCCCTACTTAGCCTCTCAGTACGGAGGGAATTAGTCACTTGAACTCAGTGGCCCTTACAAGTACCAGCAAAGCAGTTTTGCTATACAGCTTTGAAAGTAATACCAAACATTTGCCAGAAGCAGGGAGGAGTGTCCACTGTTTTAGCCCCAAAGATCACATCCTCCCCACCCTTTGGCAACGTCTTAGGATGAACTGGCATTCTCTGCCATATCACATCAGGTAGGAGGAAAAATTTTCCTCTTATTTCTTAACCCAGGGCTGGCAGGTGGCAGATCTGTGACCCAGGTCAAGTTGGTTCTAGATAAGGTTGGCAAATAAAGTACAGGACAAGTCCAGTTAAATTTGAATTTTAAATAAACAAGTAATTTTTTAGTGTAAGTATACACTTTTGGGACACGCCAACACACACAAAAATGTGTTCTTTATCAAAATTGAAATTTAACTGGGCATCCTATATTTTTACTTTTCTAATCTGGCAACCCTAGTTCTAAGGTCCTTCTATTTCTCTACCATTCTTCACTCCATTTTTCTCATCCCCCTACCTGATTATAAAGGACCCTAGAATATAAGATTCAAATAAAGAAAACCACAAAATATAGCATTAAGCAACAAAATTTGACTCAGCACAGTGTTACTACAGGGAAAATTTTGAAAGCAGTATATATAATCTAGTCCCTGCCCTCAGAGCCTTTCTAGAATTGAAAAGTTTGATTGGGACCAAGTGAAGCTGCTTGGGTCCACATCTCATTCTTCAGGTTTTAAAGCAAATGGATGATAAACTGCATCCTTAAAGACTCAAGTGACTTTTGCTTCTATATAAACCTGAGCTATATTCTCAGGCACCGAGTCTCTGCTCCCTTAACTGCATTGTAATTCTCTACCAAGTGCATCATGATATATCAAATTTGAGTAGGCGACTGGGTGGATCAGTCAGTGGAGTGTGTGCCTTTGGCTCAGGTCATGATCCCTGGGATTGAGTTCTGCATCCCTGCTGAGCAGGGAGCCTGCTTCTCCCTCTGCCTTCTGCTCCCCCTGCTTGTGCTCTCTCCCTGACCAATAAATACATAAAATCTTAAAAAAATAAAATTGGGGTAAATGGAAAGGTAATTCACAACATCAACAGAACTGAAAAGAAATAAATATTTATAAAGGAGTTGAGAGCACATAATTATATATACCAGTTGTTGCAAGTTGACAGTAAATTGTGCTTCTCTAATCTCCTTCTCTTGAAGTCCAAGCATTAAAATCTGCCTGAGAGGTCTCTTCTAGAAAGCATTTTTGATGCAATGTAGAACACCCATCTTCCATTTTAGTAAGGCTATATGTACTGGATGCCAGCAAACATTTTGGTAATTTCTGTCAAATAACCAATTAATTCGGTTTGTATCTTTTTGAAGAGTGGTGGTGGTGGTGGTGGTGAAGAAATTAGTCAAACCAATTTTTACATTGTCCTGATTGGAGTGAACACAGATTATGGTCCCTAAATATGTATCTGTATCTGTTTTCTACTTTTCTTAGTCACATCTGTTAATTTCTTTCTAGTCACATCTGTTAATTTCACCCCTATAATGCAGTTGAGGGGAGGTTATAACTATCTCTTACTCATTAAAATATGTTGCTCAAGTATTAAAAGACCTAAATCAAGCATATATGTATGATGTCCTAGACTGATAGAAGTTTCCTAGGACACAGTACTAGAAAAGTACCCAATAAACCAAGGTGGGTTATGTGTATGTATGTATGTTTGTAGAACCTACAAAATCCACATTACTAAAACTTGTAGAGTTTAACATTTGGAGGAATTTAATTTTTTTGAAATCTAAAGTAGTTAAAAAACCCATTACAGCAACTGGCAAGCGTGGATAGAAGGCTAAGAGAAGCAAGGATATTTGTAGGCTCTTATTTATGTGTTTTTCTTTCTAATGGCTGCCAATCTTCCGAGTCAGGAAATATTTGCACATGTTCTAGACATCTTCCTGAAGGTATGAGGCTCTCTTGAAGCCATCCTTATACTTGGTCATGCCAACAACACTACAGCAAACTACAGTACCCTGAGAAAAAATATGCTCTTTCAAACTTCCTAAATGACTCATTCAGCAGAAAGTAATAAAAAAAAAGTAAGGCTAATATTTCCATCCTTTGGAAATATTTATCTCTACACACTGCCACCTTTTTTTTATAGTCAGAGTAGAAAGTTACTTAGGTGGTATAATTTTGAAAGGCCAACCTGTCTCCAGCATTGGCTTAGCAGGGTGTCATTAGTCAATTCTTTCCATCAGGGCACATCTGCAGAGAGTGCCTGTTAAAATATGTCATTTGGGAGGGGGTCATTTTTGTACACATCTTTTTAGTCCCACACCCATATGTATTTTGCTAATTTCAAAGAGATTACATAGGTGATTAATATAGATTTTCTGGAGACATATAATTTTTTCAAAATACCTACTTGTACGATGACAACACTGATAATAAAGGGAGAAAATGAGCATAGGCCATAGAAAACATATTATATTTACATTCCAAGTTTTGCTTGTCATATATCCCTGATGTCCTTGAGCCTACTATGTGCAAGGCAACTTACTAGGTCCTCTAGAGGTATAGCCAAGATTAAAAAGTTCCCATCTGTTTCTGAAGAAATTTGCATACTAGTTTTAAAGACTAATAAATTCTTAATTCATTCCAAGACTTGTAGCTGGTTTTCTACTATCATTCCAACACTTTATTTTGTGACAATGTGGGAGGAACTTGTCAGCTTGCAAAATTCTTGTAGAGGTTAACCACAGGAAAGCCTCAAGATGTAAGTTCTGTTGAAACATGTATGTCCATTTGATGGGACAATATACAGAGAATTTTACTTAACCAACATACCTCATATATACACTTCCTCACCTCAATACTAAATCTGCCTCCAACCACCTGCTCAATTCTCTTCTTCTGCCAGTCTCTAATCTTTCAAGCTATAGCCACTTAGCCCCTACATGTAATTTATTCCAGCCTAGACTCTGGAAGAAAATCTATTGTTAAGCAGGGACCATACAAGGGTACCCTAAGTTAAATATATATAAATTATTATATAATTTATATAGTATGTATATATATTTGTGTGTATACATATATATGTGTGTGTGTATACATTATACAATTTTCACCCTTGTTTCTACCCTAAATTATATCTATCTATATAATTTTCACCCAGTTTCCTAGAAATGCATCTATTAGAAAATACTCCAAACATTTAAAATTAATTAAATTTTAATATTCCTACCAATCAGAAACCAATCATCCACAAAGGAGATAATGAAGTTCTGTTTTATCTTTGAGAGGTACTAACTTTCAATTATCCTTGTTGTCTCTTTCTTCTCTGAGGCTCCTAGTAGGAGCAGTAATTGAGGCATAAAGCCTCTGGTGCTGGAGACAGACCTCTGCTCACTAGAAAATAATAAAAAAGTGACAGCAAGCAATCTCTGCTTTCCTAGGGTTTTCAAGAGTTTAAGTAGGAATTTAGTTATGAGCTTCAAGTGTCCTTTAAAGGCAAACTGATTTGTTCCTGTTCACTTCTGAAATTCTAAATCCCCCCCAAATTTCCTCAGACTTGAATGTGTCTTAGTGCTTGTCATGAAGGAAACAAATATGCTGAGGGACTCATCATGAACAATCTTCATAACTGACCTCAGTTCACCAGGTTCCTATATATTCCTCTACTTGGGCAGGGTTTTTTTTTTTAGCTGGTTGATCTAGCTGAATGCTTTTTGAGTCTGGGTTGTATATGTTGAGCTGAATATAATACAGTAGAATTAAGAGCACAAACCTAAAAGCCAGGCAAATGTTGGTTTTACTACTGACTCAGCAACTTACTTGGTTTGTGAACTTATTTAGTAAATCAAGTTCTTGGATCCTCAGTTTCCCCACTTATGAGATGGGAGGATGATGATAACAATGGTGCCCTCTTATGAAATATAAATAATAAAATGCAAATTAAGCACTAGGAACAATGTAAGCATTCAATAAATGTTACCCACTTTTAGGACACTAAGCTCACAATCACTAAAGTGACTAAAATTTCATTCTCCATGTTTTTTCTTCCTCATCCAATTTGTATACCAACTAATTTATTTAATTTTATTTTATTTTTCTCAGAGCCAAGGAAAGCTATCCTTCTGTGAGAGTTCTTAAACTTGTCCTTTTTGATTATGGCGGTGTTTTTGTTTTGTTTTGTTTTGTTTCTCATCAGAGTTAATGATTTATACAAAATGTTACTGGCAGTGCTTAGAATATAATCAATCTTTTTTTCCCTCAGGGGACCCTGAATAATCCAACCTCTTTTTCCTGTTCATAAAGGGACTCTGCCTATAAATGACATACCTACAAGGAGCTTTCCTATTTTTCCAACACAAATTACACACAAACCACCTCTATATCATTATTTCTCCAACTGAAATGACACACAGTTTATACCTAATTTTTCCTCTCTTTCTCCATGCTCTGGTGGAGGAGGAATTTGTTATAACCTGGGTATAGCTAAACAGGAAAAAAAAAAGACTTCAGGTTAAAAAACTGCTTATATATTCTGATATTCTTTGATATATTGGCACAATTTTACTCATAGACCTCTTTGTAAGAATCTGACTTCAGTATAGCCCCAGGAACATAAAAATGTAAGAGCTTCCACTTTTTCTTGAAATTTCCAGAGAACTACCATGGCATATTCATTGCTAAATGCAATTTTAGCATCACTCACAAAACTACCTTAGACACAGATACACAAATATGGTAGGATGTTGGAAATTCTTAAAACCAATTTAGGACTCTTTCTTATTTCAAAAGTTAGAATTGCCTAGATGTTACTTGCTAGTGTCTGTTCCACAAAATGTACTGGAAACCCAGCTAACTTTCTTTAGTGGTCAGATACTAGAGGATCAGGGAAAACAAGAACTCTTGACTTCAACAACCTTTACTGAATTTACTGAGAATCTGACCACAATCTTATCTATTTATCTGTATATCTCTCTCTATATATATATAATTTATATTCTATATAGTATAACATGTATACATACAAAGATATAGTATATATGTTCTTATACACATACTTGCATATACATGCATGCATATGCATATATGTATATATTCATACCTCTACATATATAGTATATATAAATATATATGTATATGCAAAATAAAACAAAACTAAATTTTTAATGTATTAGACACAAAGTACATTAATGTTTCTAGCACAGCTCCTACTCACTTCCATCTCTAAAACAGTTTATAAACGGGTGCCTGGGTGTTGTAGTTGGTTAAAGCATCTGACTGTTGGCTTCAGCTCTGGTCATGATCTCAGGGTCGTGAGATTAAGCCCTGTTTGGGGCTCCATGGCTCAGGTCGTTATCTCAGGGTCATCAGATTGAGCCCCTCATGGGGGCTCTGCACTCAGCGTGGCATTTGCTTAAGATTCTATCTCTCTCTTCCTCTGCCCCTCCTGCTCATACTCTCTCTCTCCCTCTCTCTGAAATAAGTAAGTCTTAAAAAATAAAATGGTTTATAAAATCTTGCCCACATAAATTTTCCTAAGACCATAAATTAGGAAAAGCTTTAAGTGTATAAACTAAGCATCAATTGTGGAATTTTGGGATGCTCTTACCTGATTGACCAAAGACATAATGCTATGGTTTACTTGTCTTGAATTTTGTTTAGAAATACATATTTGTCTCCACACATTTGAATTTGACTTTCTACCCCTAGAACAACTTTGTAAAATCAACTTAATTAGAAATCAAAGATATCGGGATGCCTGGGTGGCTCAGTTGGTTAAGCAGCTGCCTTCGGCTCAGGTCATGATCCCAGCGTCCTGGGATCGAGTCCCATATCGGGCTCCTTGCTCTGCAGGGAGCCTGCTTCTCCATCTGACTCTGCCTTCCACTCTGTCTGCCTGTGCTCGCTCTCGCTCGTTCTCTCTGACAAATAAATAAAATCTTTTTAAAAAAAAAAGAAATCAAAGATATGAGATCCTAACTTTTGCTTTACCAAAACACACCAAATACAGACTTTGAATTTCTCCCCATGTATATCTGTGAACTTATTAAACAGATTATAGTAGTTGTGAAAAAATTAACTGTGGCCTGCAAAGAGTACAAATCCCACATATAACTCTGGCTTTCACCTTTTGGACCCATGATGCTATTGCTTCTTCCTCCCTCAAGATTTGTCAGGAGGCAGAAGTAAATTTTGATATAACACAAAAAGGAAAAGACAAGCCTACAACTCAGAGCCTAGGTTGTATTCCACAGCTGGAGAGATGTCATGGTTAAGATAGAAATATTCCATCTTTTCCCCCAAGGCTTTTAACTCTCAGTGCCTTTCACTAATTTGGTCCCCCGAGTCTCAGTTTACTTATCATATATTAGTTCTTTTCACCCCTATTGCAAATATTCAACCTTAGCTCTCTTATTGAAAAAAAAAAAAACAAACTTTTGTCTTAGAGTCTCAGTTAGAAGCTTCATTATACTTTCTACATTCAGGGAAAAAGAAAACAGAACAAAACAAAAAGTGACATCCATAATTCTTCCCTCATTTTCCCAATTTGACCCTAGCTTTCCCTTTCCTTCCTTTTATATATCATTCCCTCCTCAAATGTAAAGGCCACAATCAGAAGGAAAATAACCTCCTTCCTTATGTCTACTAAAACTAGATCAATAAAAGCCCCCCTAAATGTTTTCTGATAACTGTAACTAGCACCTATTGACTAACACAGTGCTTGGGACATAGTATGCATTTGATGAATATTTTAAAAAATTGTTCATTATGGAAAATTTTAAACACTCAAAGCAATATTTTTATTTAAGGGATAAATTTAATATTTCCTAAGAAGAACAGCAGGAGGGTTACTTTAAAAAGGCCAAGTCCCTCTTTTGAGGTTTATTATATAAGGAGGTGATGACACAAGAAAAAGACAGAACCAAGAAAGGTCTCTGGACTTATGGTATTGCACTAAGAAGGAACTACAACCTTGTAAGACTGTAGCCTCAAGTCAGCTTCAGTTTCAGTTCCTGCTTCTGAGGGTTGCAATGTATAATAAAATGCATAGTGTTACACACTTAATGGGCGCTCAAGCAATATTTGTTGGCTAACTTAATTGAGCTATATTTGCAAAATGGCAAGGATGTGAGAAAACTTTCCTACCTAAAAAGAAAGCATTCACAGTACTAGACATTTGGTAGGCAAATAAACAGTATAATTTCAGCCTAAAAGGAAAAATACTCAAACCCCTATCCAATAGGCCTAGTGGCTAGGCAACCCAAATGTCAGCACCACGTTTCTGAAACTTAATTTAAAATATCATAAATTGTATGTCATCAACTTTGAGGACATTTCTTTCCTGCCTTTCTTTTCCCATTCCCTGCTCCAACTTCAAATCCAGAAAATGTAATTAATAAACCTAAATCTCACCTGTCTGGTGAGATTTCCAAGTAAAAGTAATGTGTAAAGCAATGATCTAAAAAAACAAATTTAAGAGTGATACATTTGACAGTGTTTTGAAAAGAAATTTCCATATTCAGCAGTGTACTTCCAGAGTGCAAGCAATTCAGGAATTTGCTTGTGGTTGTAATGCCACACTTTGATACATCTGACTTAATCTGCTGACTACCAAGGGGCAGATGACTCTTCTACTATCTCTCAAGGATAGATGCTTACTTATGCCCAGGGTATATTTTTAAGTTTTAGAACAATAAGATATTTGGGGCAGTCCCTTCCTTTTGCCAGCATTAATTTCATTCCAGTTAGGTGTCGGACATATGTGCCAATTAAGCTTTAGACCCAATTATAGAAGTTTACCTTATTTCAAGTAAATTTTTCCTTTGCTTGAAATGGTTGACTTAAACCTTTTCCTACTGCTTTTTCTACCCTCACCACTTGCAAATGGCAACATGGGAATAGATTATTAAGATTAAGGGTGCAGTCAAGACTTCATGAAACACAAGGCAAAAATGGTTCATTTTGGAGATTCAGTTGTCTTACCCTACTAGTATTCTGCTTAACAAAGTGGCATTAGTTAACAGTTTCTGCTTAACAAAGTTATGTTAGTTAACATATAATGAAATATCCTACCTTTACAATACACCTGGTACCCAGTTTTATCTTTTCATTGGGTATTATAGTAATTAATGAGCTAAAATACAAGGTCCTTTTATCAAATGATAAGGAAAAAATAGAAAAAAATGATGCCAATCATTTTATTAGGTAACATGAGGAACTACTTCAACTAACAACCAATAAGAAACTTCTATTTTGCAATATGGTGAAGGGGATATAAAAGTTACAAGTATGATGCTAACAGTAAGAATAAGAATAGTTTACATTTTATTGAGTTCTAGGAACTATGCTAAGTGTATTGTCAAAAAGCCAGATGAAACCCTTGAGATTATCTAGTCTAACACATTTATTTTATAGTTGAGTAAATTAGCCCAGAAAAGACAAGTTACATGCATAGTGTCATTTAGTGGGAGAGTCAGTTTGCCACCCACTATGCTACCCTAAAGGCTCTTGGTGTCCCTCTTAACATTTCATAAAATAACTGTGGTCTCTCTGTGTACATTGCTCTTTGGGCAATTGTTTATTTTTCTAATATTACCTTTAAAAAACAAGTTTCAACCTACTTTCTTTTTACTAATATGTTCTCACATGGGAAAATTCTAAATATTCCTCTACTTCAAGTGACGACTCATAAGCTATGAGACTAGCAGCTAAAGGTGAAGGGGAAACTATATTTTATGACTCTACTAGGGAGGGAAAGGAAGAACAGTACTTTCTCCTGAAAAGAGAAATAAAAATAAAACCCACTGTTTTAAGTGAGGTTTATACTGGCAGGAGGTGGGAAAGGGTAGAAAGATAGGCATCTAATTAGAAGGAAAAGCAGGAGAGTAAAAGGGTTACAATGTGGAGTGTGAAACTCAGCTTTCATTTCAGTGTGCACAGACCTCAGCAGACAGCTGGAAACCTGCCAGAGAACAAGGTCTTGGAAACAAGCTGGAAGACATTGGAGAGACCTTAACCAAAACAAACACCAGTAGGGGATGTGGTTGGCAGCACTGAAAAAGCAAAGGACTCTGTGAGTCACTCTGACATTAATTTTGAATGGTATCATGTTTCCATTTTGTTGTACAAGGTATTTATGCAGCATTTGGTACTGTCTAATACATACATACACACACATATATATATAATATATAAGCAAATATGTATGTTCTTTATCTAGATAATATAACATTACAAACATTAGAAATATAGTAAAAATACAGAATAAAAATAACATGCAGTATCTCACTCTTCTATTTATTATTTTTCACATATATGATTTTTTAACATAGCTATAATCAGAGTATACATAAAATAATATGGAATACTTGGCTTAACGTATTAAAAGATAGTTCTAGGGGCACCTGGGTGGCTCAGTGGGTTAAGCCACTGCCTTCGGCTCAGGTCATGATCTCAGGGTCCTGGGATCGAGTCCCACATCAGGCTC
>NC_081575.1:41558904-41559236 GCF_022355385.1 Mustela nigripes
TGGGTTAGCCACTGCCTTCGGCTCAGGTCATGATCTCAGGGTCCTGGGATCGAGTCCCACATCAGGCTCTCTGCTCAGCAGGGAGCCTGCTTCCTCCTCTCTCTCTCTCTCTGCCTGGCTCTCTGCCTACTTGTGATCTCTCTCTGTCAAATAAATAAATAAAAAATCTTAAAAAAAAGATAGTTCTATGGTGCTAGATATCTTCATAAACATTGCTTTTAAGAGTCAAGAAATTGGAATGAGGTCAAGATGGCGGAGAAGTAGCAAGCTGAGACTGCTTCAGCTAGCCGGAGATCAGCTAGATAGCTTATCTAAAGATTGCAAACACCTGA
>NC_081575.1:41564236-41626069 GCF_022355385.1 Mustela nigripes
TATATGTTTATAAAAAATAAAAAATTAAAAAAAAAAAAAAGAGTCAAGAAATTGACTGACTAGATATTCACTTCATCTTATTTTTTACTATTTAGGATTTTGCTGAGTTAGTCTTTTCACAAATAATAACATCAGTTATACACTGTTTTTAAATTTTATCAAATCTTGTAAGGTGTTGTTAGTTCCATTTTATAAATAAGGACATGTATACTCAGAGGTTAAGTGACTTGCTCAAGGTCATGGCTAAGTAAGTACTGAGTCAGGTCTGCCTGATTCCAAAGGAGGCCCTCTTTTCAGTACAATATGCCATACCTTTCTACTAAAATAAAACTTTATGCTTTTTCTACATTTTCAGTGTTTATCATAGATTTCCAAAAGTGGGATTATTGGTATAAAAAGTATGAATATTTTAAAAGGATTTTCTATATACTCAAGATTATTATACAAGAAGGAGGTATTGATTTACAGTAACACCATCCAAAGGCTTTTTACATAAGGGCATTAATTTGAGGTAGAAAAAAAGAGGTCACAGCAATGAGTGAAAAAGGAAAATATGTCTAATGTAAGTAAAGCACCTTTAATCATCTACCTTCTGTAACATAGAAGTTTGTGCTTTGAAGATGTTGGTGGAAAGTGTTCTCTCTCTCTGGATCTGAATAGGTACATATAAAATTCTTAGGAATTGCAAATGTGTATAGGACCTAGCATATGGTAGGTAGATACTTCATGGTTAAAAGGAATTGACATGGACTTTTGGCTCCTGATAAGAATGTGGAAAGCTGGAAAGAGTGCCACCCCAAACCTAGCAATAAGAAAAAGCTGAATAATCTACAAAATCATAACTTTTATTGAACCCAGAGTGAAGTCTCAAGGCAACCACCTAGTCTGATGCCTGAAGAAAGATAAACATCTACAAGGAGAGATGGAACATCTCTCACAGGCTCACCTGTGGCTGCAGGGGAAAGGCAAGGTCGTCATAGAAGGTAGTATAAAGAATTCAGCTAAATTTTTAATGAACTGCTAAATGCCAAGTATGGGCTACCCTGAGAGTACAATACTATTGGGAGCCATAGATAAGAGGAATTTATATACACTCAAAGGCTTTTTTCTGTGTATTTACAGTACTGACCTAGTAGAGAGCAGAAGCCACTGCAGTAGGAAAAGCATGAAACCATATCTAATTCCCTTCTCCCTAAGGAATAAGGGCACTAAGCTTTAAGAAAAGGCAGCAAACTGTTCTGCCCAGGGGGATAGAGGAAGACCTACTTCAGTTGGGGGAAATGTAAAAACAAAAATAATTCCTCAACTTCTGGGGAGGGGCAGGAATTAGTCCTGGACCCAGACCATTAAGAAGTGTCTTAACACTAGCAGAGAAAAAGAATAACTTAGAAAGTCCCACTTCCATGACCCAGAGGCACAGGACCTGCCTAACGCTAAGTTTGAATAAAGAAAACAGAGAATTCCTCCCTGCCCCACACCAAAAAGAAAATAGAGAATTCTTCCCTGTCCCAGGCTAATAAGCACCTCATAAGAAGGAAAACCAACATACTATTAGGGAGTCACAAGAGCATGAAGAGAGAATCTCTTTGAAGCACAGATGCAGAAGGGAGGTCCAAAGCTGAGGGTAGAGCAGGAAAACGGAGAACCCCACCACCATGTTAAGCACATGGTAACAAAGTAACTTGAAGCTGGTGATGAATTGAGGGTAACCATAGCAACAACGTAGTCCAAACATAGCTCATTTTAATGGATTGACTCAACCTCCCATATTAATGACCTAGAAGAACAAATGTGCCCATTTCAAGGCATAATTACTATTTACTTCAATCTTTACTCTTCTACCAGCAATGTCTGTCATTCAAACAAACATTTTGAGAAACAAATAATCAAGGAAAAAAAAAAAAGCTCACTCTCAAGAGACAAAGCAATCAATATAACCAGCTTTAGAGATGACTTGGATATTCAAAGTATGAGACAGAAAATTTAATGTGACTACAATTAATATGTGAAAAGCTATAGTGAAACATATGGAAAACATGCATAAACAAATGGGGCTTTCAGCAATAATGCTAACTATAAAAAGTCAAGTGAAAATACTAGAAACGATAAACAGTGAAAGAGCTAAAAAATGTTTTTGGCAGTCTCATCAGTTGGCTTAAGAAAGCTGAGAGAGGAATCAGTAAAACTGAAGTTAGGAAATAATGGATCCAAGTGTAACACACAGAGGAAAGAGAATAAAAGCAAATGAACATATGAACACATACACACACACACATAAGAAACAAAATAGAGCATCCAAGAGTTATGAGTTAATATAAAATGGCTTAAGAAATGTAAAACTGGCTTCCCACAAGGAGAAGAGAACAAAGTAAAAAAAAAAAGAGAGAGAGAGAGAGAGAGATAAAGGTCAAGAATCCCCCCAAATAAAATATGCCAAATTACAAATATCCAAGAAGTTCAGAGAACACAAAGGATGATAAATAGCCCACCAAAGACACACACACACACACACACACACACACACATATAAAAAACAA
Source organism: Mustela nigripes (assembly GCF_022355385.1). Classification (NCBI taxonomy): domain Eukaryota; kingdom Metazoa; phylum Chordata; class Mammalia; order Carnivora; family Mustelidae; genus Mustela; species Mustela nigripes. The sequence continues at coordinate 41,566,774 of NC_081575.1, forward strand.
CAAAAAAAAGCCTAGACATTTCATATTTAAACTGCTAAAAAACAAAGTTAAAGCAAAAAGTCTTAAAATCAGTAAGAAGAAAAATACAAAGGAGCAAAGATAAGAATGATAATAGACTTCAGAAACCATGCAAGCCAGAAGACAATAGAGTGTAAAGTGTTGAAAGAAAAACTATCAATATAAAATTCTATATTCGGTGTAAATATATTTCAAAAATGAAGAGGAAATGAGAGATTTCCACACAAACCAAGGCAGAGAACTCATTACCAGAAGCCCTGCACTACATGACCTATTACAGAAAATTTTTCAGGCTTAAGAAGTATAGAAACTTCGATTTTCCCAAGGAAACTAAAATTCCAGAAATGGTTCAAACGAATAAAAATACAATTTTTCTTCTTTGTAATTGCTCTAAAACATAATTAAATAAAAAGTAGTAGTATTGAACATAGGAAAAAAAGTAGTAGTATTGTGGGTTTATATCACACATAAAAGTAAAATATATAACTATACCAACTGGTTACCACACAGTGAAGTATTACTTGAATAATATTTCTTGAAGGTATACTGTGTATTTAAAATGTATGTTGGAAAAATCTTGATTCTGGTGATAGTTACATGACTAAATGACTACATGACTAGTCCAAACTCATAGAATTATATATTTAGAAAGGCGAATTTTACCAAATGTAAACTATACCCCAATAAACCCTAGTCTTAAAAAAAAAAGAATTACCATGCACAACTCACCTTTTACTCTCTTGACTTTTCTTCTTTTTATGGCAAACCAGTTCTGATGACTGACAATGAGAAACCATCTTTTTGTGTTACCTAAACTTACCTTTGCTTTTTACCTCATGACTGGTGTTTTTATTCCTAAAATCTGGTGGTGGAGAGAGCTGTATTCCTTCAAATAAAAAAAAATACAGAAACACACACACTTACACACACACACACACACACACACACACACGCACACCCCTCAGGAATGAAAATGGGTATGGAGTCATAGGGATTGTAAATATAAAGAAGTGAAGAAGAACTTCTATATATATAGGTGTAAATATAGATGTATATAGTGGCAAAATTCACCTAGACCACACAATTGTTATCTAATCATTCAGTCTGAGATGCAAGTGAGGTTGCATAAACAACATATTTGTGTTTGTATGATATCATTGTCTGTAGCGTATTGCTTCTATTAAAAGATAAAATCAAAATGTGTGTGTGTGCGCGTGCGCACGCGTGTGTGTGCAGGTGTGTGTATCACATCATCTTTATCTATTTGTCAGTTAATGGACACTTACACTCCTTCCATAATTTAACTATTGTAGATAATGCCACTATAAACATCAGGATGCATGTGCCACTTTGAATTACTATTTCAAAATGGTTTTTTAAAATGTCATGAATATTGGCATTCTCTCTGTTCCCTATACTCACAGGTTCTTTCTGCTTTTAGGAACTTTCCACAAAGCTACATTTACTACTTAGTTTTGGTGCTATAAATACTTTTGTGCAAATTTTGAACTTAGGTACATGAATTTTTTTTTAAGCCCCTTCTAGGCAGATGCAAGCTAAAGGTTCAAGGATTGACAAGCAGAGGACAAACTTGCCTAAACTAGAGGGAAGCCCCTTCCACTGGACCTATACCAGGACAGCTCTATACAACTGAACGTAGAGGACCTGTGGTTAGTCTATAGTAAGGATCAGCCTAGGGACTGCAATTTGGTTTTTGAGGGATAGACTTAGGGAAAAGGAACACTGCATTTGTACAGAGCCTCATAAAAGACTGAGAAAACATCTAATCCCCATACTGGAGAGTAGGGGAAGGTGATGAAGGTGATAGGGCCTTTAAATAACCCCATTTCCAAGCTAGCCCTCAGCAGTATCCCTGCTTTACCTAGAATACATCAACATGATCCTCAATGACCACACAAGGAATATATTTTAACTGCAAATATATGGTTATTTGTGCAATTAACATATACATTATATGTACCTCTCCCAATCCTTCCCAAACACATACATACATTTAATTACTTACACATTTCTAGACCATAAGCCCTGAAGAGCAGGGATCATAAGCCCTGAAGAACAACATTACTTTGACTCCAGAGACTATGACAGTGCTCAGCACATGTTTTGTGCATAATAATCATTAAATAAATGCAGTGTTTTTCTTGTCAGATTATTTCACTAACTCTGTCACACATGTGTGCACACACATACACACAGTATGATACAGAATTTGTGAAAATGTTCATTTTTTTAACATTCAGTTTAAAGGTTGAATGTAATTTGAAAGGCACAGATGTATAACATAAAACAAATGATATTTTTATTTGGGTACATCTTATTTGATTTAATTACCTTTTCTGTTGCTAATTTTATTAATTTCATGATAATAATTTTTTAATTTTTATTTTTAAACTATGTTATGTTATTTTCTGCTGATAATTTTATAGACCTTATGTTTGGTTTGTTGGTTCACTATAGATTTCCAATCCATTTCCTCTGTAATAATTCTCACAAATATCACTGAGCTATCTTAGTTTGATTCATCTCTCAAAGTGAAATGCTTTTGTCATTATTTGCTCGGCAGTGTAGAGTTTTCACTTGCAATCATTGTCATTAGAAAATGAAGAGCCAATACACAATCTAACTCCACTTACCAAATAGATCCTGCCATAAGTACCAAGGCCAATGGTTTTATCCAGTGAGAATATTCCGGTTGGATCCTACAAAAATGTAGAACAAAAATTGTCTGTCTTCTTGGAAAAGTAGGCAAGCATTCATCTATCTAGAATGGCATTTCCAATCTGCCTTGCTTCATTAGACTTTCCATGGGAGGAATCTAAGTGTCATTTACCGAAAGAATAAACATGTCACAATTTTCCTGGATAGAATATAGTCATTTATGGAAAAGAAACAATGACATGAACATTAAGCAGCTGTATAATAAACTTACTACAAACCTGTAAAATGCATACAATTATGTCTAGTTGAAGCATATTCATAATGCAATTAGAAGAATTATTGAAATAGAAATAAATTTATCTGTTTACAATTGACTCACTCTTTTAAAATTCATTTTTGAGTACTAACCAGACAGGCAGAAAGTTTAACATACAGCAATGATGAGTAGATACTGGATACAAAGTCTGGACAGTTTATTTATATAATAGTAATTCTTGAGAAAGAATATCACCTCTAAATATGAATAACAGAAGATGTGGTACACACACACACACACACACACACACACACACACACTGGCATATTACTCAGCCATGAAAAAGACTGAGATCTTATCATTTGCAACAACATGGATGGACCCAAAGAGTAGCATGCTAAATGAAATGAGTCAGAGAGCGAAAGACAAATACCATATAATATCACTTATATGTGGAACTTGAGAAACAAAACAAATGAACAAAAAGAGAAAAAGAGACAAACAAAAAAACAGACTTAAGTACAGAGAACAAAGGGATGGTTTCAGAAGGGTAGTGTTTGGGGGGACAGGTAAAGTAGGTGAAGGGGATTAAGAGTACACTTATTGTGAGGAGCACTGAGTAATGTACAGAATTGTTGAATCACTATACTGTACACCTGAAACAAACATAACACTGTATATTATTTATAGTTTTAATAAATAAATAAATTAATTAATTAATCTTTAGTGCCCCCCAAAAGAATATATACAATGTCTTAAATCTGGATAAGTCAGTAAAATCAGGTTTTCTTTAAAAGCTAAATATAGGGCTTCTGGTTGGCTCAGTTGGTTAAGCCTTTGGCTCAGGCTATGATCCTGGAGTCCTGGAATTGAGTGCCATATCAGGCTCCCTGCTTATCGGGGAGTCTGCTTCTCCCCCTAACCCTCTCCTCTCTCATGCTCTCTCTAACACTCTCTCTCTCAAGTAAATAAATAAAATCTTTTTAAAAAGTTAAATATAGGAGTGCCTGAGTGGCTCAGTGGGTTAAAGCTTCTGCCTTTGGCTGAGGTCATGATCCCAGGGTTCTGGGTTCGAACCCCACATCGGGTTCTCTGCTGAGCGGGGAGCCTGCTTCCTCCTCTCTCTGCCTGCCTCTCTGCCTATTTGTGATCTCTGTCTGTCAAATAAGTAAAATCTTTTAAAAAATAAAAATAAATCTAAAGTTAAATATATATGAATAACAGGGGCACCTGGGTGGCTCAGTGGGTTAAAGTCTCTGCCTTCGGCTCAGGTCATGATCCCAGGGTCCTGGGATCAAGCCGCACATTGGGCTCTCTGCTCAGCGGGGAGCCTGCTTCCTACTCTCTCTCTGTCTACTTGTGATTTCTGTCTGTCAAATAAATAGATAAAATATTTTTAAAATGTGTGTGTATATATATATATATATATATATATATATGAATAACAAAGCAAGAGAATGGCATTAAAAAACTACAGGTTTTTTTTTTTAACTAAGCAGTTGTGGTTTTTTAATTTTAAGTTAATTTTTGCATCAGCTGAATACTTTTTCATGGCATAAATTTCCTGATGATATTTTCTTTGTCTTAATCCTGAATGTGGCATCATAGGAGAAAAATATAGACTTGTTTATGAAAAAAAAACTTGTTTATGGACAGATTCCTATGATTTCCATATTCATTCTTAAATATTGCTTCTTTACCTTTATATGGATATCCTTTTCTTGTGCACCACAAAACATGACTTCTTGAATTTTATCACTACTTAAACTTTTAGTCTAGCAGCTTATTTTGTTATTTTAGCAAAACCAAAACGAGGTATGAGTAGATGCCAGTTTATACACAAAGTGGTAGGATCTTTGGCAAATCCTTAGAGATTTACATACCTTATACAGAAAGCACATTTTATAAACACAAACTTAGTTTAACTTTGTTTGAAAACATTTTTATTATTGTGGGAAATGTGAGCTAAACAGAAAAACTATTGAGGATATGCAATGTATATGAATGACATTATGGATTTCTTAAAACTGTCATGGTATTTCTGTAATCTAACAAAACTCTCATAGGAAAATGACACAGCTCTGGGATTACTTCAGTCAGTAAGTATTTAACTGGAAGAGTCAGGAGACTGGAGGTTTAGCCCCAGCTCTGCCATTAATTAACTATGTGACTCTGGATAAGTTATTTACTCTTTCTCGACTTAGTTTTCACACATATAAAATGAAGGTTTTGTGTTTGGTGATTTCCTACCTTTAAAATTCTATAAGAAAAAATCAGATTCTAATGTCCTAAAATCCCAATTGGATTTGATATGACCACTGTTAGAAAAAATGGCAGCCTACTTTCTTAAAGTCATCATCAAAATCAATATCACAATAAATACTCTATTATTAAAACAAATAGTTCAGAGAACATACTTCCAATGAATATATAAAAGCTATTTAAAATGATAATTTTGAGAATTTAAGCTGGCCAGTTAGCTCAGTTGGTTAGAGCGTGGTGCTAATTTTGAGAATTTAAGAAAAATAAAAATAAATTGTTATAATGGCTTTGATATTAAGCATAGCATTGTTGTAACTCTGTGAAAAAAGTCTGGGAGAAAAGTTAGCCAACAAGGGAGTTGCTAAGGTTTGGCTTAAAGACTTTATCACTTTAGAATTTAGCATACTTCTTTGAAAGATATTATTGAGGGATTTGTATTAGACATTATTAATTCTGAAGGAACAACTTCTGGCCGTCTGGCCATCAAAAAAAAATCAAATATATTAGTCGATTTCTATTGGTAATCCATTCTTTGTTAGTTAAGGCCACATTTTAGCTGAAAAAATACCACGTAATAGAGAATTACTATATTATCTGAACAACTCTGTTACTGAATCTTTGAGCACAAATCTCCTAATATCTTTAAGCTTTTTTCTAGCCTTCAAAAGCATTATACCTTACTCATATTTGAACTCAGGTATCTAATTACCAAAACAAAACAAAACAAAAACACCAAGGAAATGGACAGGGATAATAAAATACCTGTGGAATTCTTAGAGGCCTTATTTTATCTGTACTCATGTTGTTTGGAAATGTTTTCCTGCTCATAAATGACCAAAACATCCTAATTCTCCTCAGGCTCACATTTAAAAAAAAAGAATGTTATAAAAATTTTTCTTCTTTTCTTAAGGCAACTCAACTTAGTATTCATCTTTACTAAGAATATTTTTTTCCTTAGTTTTAGGCAATACTTTTTTCCCATCTCCACACTAGCATCTTTTAGGACTAAATTATTGTCAAACTGGGAAACAAGGGGAGAAGAACTGTGCTAATTATTAGTAGGGTACTATTACTCAATTTCTTATATCAGACTTTCCACTAAATGATAGAGAAAATTTATCCTGGGGTCCCAGTGAAGGAAACATTGAAAATGGACTTTTTGTTTGTTTGTTTGCTTCTGTGAAAGTAAAAAGTCCACGTCAGAGGGGTCTCCATAATTACTTGGTCCTCTCCTCTGCCCTGCCACTCTGAGATAAGAAAAGAAGCAGAGGAAAGATCTTTATATATATGACTACTACAATAACTTGGGAGATTATTTGGCTGTTCCATACGCTTTGGTGTTCTATTTAGTTAAAAATGGTCAGTAAACATGAAACCATAATTTATAAAAGCCTTTCTCAAAAGAGATTATGAAGATTCTAAGTCTTAAAACATTTTTGAACCATAAAATGCTGGGCAAACATTTTACACTTTGTTATATTTTCTAGGTATTTAAAATATCTCCTGCAACTTTTAGAGTCTTAGTCTGGTTATTCCCTGAAACCCAAAATTTTCGGGAGTTCTTTCTGTCTTCTGAATTCAAGGAGGGAGTAAGGAATGAACACCTTGATGGAAATTTTATTAAGGATGGGGGTGGGGGGGTAACAGGAAGAAAAAGAACCACTAGAAGGCAGTGTTTACTGGTCATGGAGGAGACTCAAAAGCAAAGGCTGATCAACAGAACAAAAGATAGCTGAAATTAAGAACAAAAGGGAACTGATAAATGGTCAATATGGGTAGCAATAAATTTTAGATTTAGGGCAGTAAAGAAAGAGAGCTAGGGAACACAAACTACTATTTAGACAGCTAAAGGAAAGGAAAAGATCAGCACCTAGAAAGAATAGCAGAGGCTTTTCTTCTTTTATGTTAAATATTAGAAATAGAGATTTTATGAAGTTTATGAAGAGAAACCCTGAAAATGACATATATAACACAGTAAGTGCCAGAGTGAGTTTCAGAGATAGAAGAATGGGCATCACAATTCAAGTGGAAAATTTAGAAAGGAAAATCTCTTCCTCAAGACCAGTATTTCTCAAACTATGGACTGTAGAGACACTCCCTACTTAAAAGCCATCTGGGGAATCTTGTTTAAAATACAGATTACTTGGGGCACCTGGCTGACTCAGTCAGAGCAGCATGCAACTCTTGATCTTGGGGTTGTAAGTTCAAGTCCCACATTGGGTTTAGAGATTACTTAAGAATAAAAAAAAAAATCTTAACAAAATAAAATACAGATGCCTTGTCCCTACCATGGAATTATTAAATCAGAATTTCTGAAGATGGGTCCCAAGATCCCCCAAATGATTCTTGTATAATATTCTTGTGCACCAACATAAAACCCACTCCTCTAGAAATTGGGTGAAAAAAGACTGAGAAATTAGATTGAAGTACAATGTCATGCTGAGGTGAAGCTTGAAATACATAATGGAGAACATGGTGAAAGTTTCAACACTTGTTGACTAGAAGGTAAAACTGCTTCGAAACAGACAACTAAGGTATTTGGTAAAGTAGGAAGGTTCTCATGACGGAGTGTGGAAAGCAGGCTTGGTCTGCGTGGTGGAAGACTGGGAGAGAAGACAGTTATATTTAAATATAAGCCTAATGTAATTCAAATATAGTTTTTGGATCATGTGCTATTTCAGATCACCTCTGCCACTACTGTCCTCCAGGCCTGTCTAATCCTGACCCCAATATAGATTAGGACTACACATGGCAGTGTCAAATACCAAGGCCACAGCCATGAGGAATGTCATTACCATACTGGGCACAGAAGACAAAGGGGACTATCACAGTGAAAGACATGCCAGATTTGGAGATGAGGAAATAATTTCCAGTCCCAAGGGTTGAGTGTATATATAAGGAGATATATATATGTCACTCATATACACATACACATACACACACACATATACACATACATACACACATATATACATACATACATATATGGAGAGAGAGAGAGAGATCTGAGAGGGAGACACACACATACAGGTATTGCTGGCAGGCAAGGTGAAAATACTACTACATATGTGTGTGCAAACACACACAGATATACATAAAGACATAAGGCTTTGCAATTCTCTTTTCAAAAAGGAAGCACCAAACATAAATCTCTGTACCTTTTTTTTGTTTTGTCACCTATGAGATATTTATTCGATAGTAAATCAGAAAAAAAATAGAGCAACCTATTAATTAAATATAGTTGACCTGTCATTCCCTGGTTACTATGTTGGCTCTCTTACTTTATGTCTGTAAACTTTAGAGCATTATACAAAAAAAGTTCAACAATTCCCTCCTCCCCTCCCCTCTCCTGTTTCCCCAGCTTTCACTCTTGCTTACTATTTTAGATTGAAAAATAATATCTATCTAATAACAAAAGTACCAAATAACCTTCCATCACTTTCTTTAAATTAAAATTTGCATAGCCAAGCCTGATGGCTCTCAAGGGTCCTTGCCTCATGGTTATTTAGCTGGCCAATCCCACAAGGACATAATATATCAATTTTGAACTAAACCCATATTTAATTATTTTAAAATCTGCAAAATTATTTTTTGCTCAATGTGAATTACCAAGGTCTGAATCTCCCCCTCATTATCTGGCTATTGCCAAATTGGTGTATTTGGTGTTGAATGATACCAATTTTCTTATCTTCAGATATTATGAGGATGATATTATTGAGGATAATTATCTTAAGAGTGGCAACTCTTAATTATCTTGAGTGGTCACCATAATCAGATTTCTTTGCTTTATCGTCTACTTTGCATCAAAATGCAAACTTCCAAACAGCTAACTAACTTCAATGTCTTTTGACCTCTTCATTTACTTTTACTTCTTCAGAAACTAAGGAAATAAGTCAAAGGCAAAAAAATAACAAATCATTAAAATATACCTCAGTGACCAAAGCAACGTAAACTTTTTGCAACTCTATAAAAATTTGACGGTAAGGAAATTTTAAAGGGAATGCTACCCTTCTGCTATATTTCTTAGGGTTTAGAGCTGGATGTTTGGGGAGGGGAGAATTAGGCATAACTTGCACAAATATGCATAATTTGCTATGGTGAAGACCTCCACAATGATATACTGCATAATAGAAATTTAGAAATTATTGAAGCTGAGGACTTTATAAACCTTTCACAAAGTTTTGTTTTCTCCATATTCCCACATTAAAAACCAACCTCATCTTTTTCCCCTTCACACCCCCACAAACCCCCAGAAAACTAATATTCCATTGAACTGCAATGTAAAGATTGCAGCCTTTTCCCTTATCTCCTCAGCTCTCACCAAGTTCTTACGTCCCAGGGCCATGACCGGGTCAGTTAGTCTGGGCCATTTCCCCCCATTTTTTTGTGGCAATAAAACTTTTTCCCCCTTGGGTTTGGAATTCCCTGCTCAATTATTTCTGTGAGGTCTTGCCCATTCCTCTCTTTAGTCAATTTTAGAGGGAAAATGGTTATTTCAGTTTACTTATTTGTGATTTCACATATTTGCCCTAGTTTGCTTTTTTATCTCTTTCCCGCACCCTACATAGAGACTGTTGGAGAAGGGTAACATTTTATTCCTTGGTTTTATACTTTTACTTGAGAATAAACCTAGTCAGAAAAAGAAAATTCTGTTCAGAAAGGAAACCACCAGTTGAGGCCTCCACATCCTAGAAATCTCACATATGCAAGGTGAAAAGAGATTTAACTTTTAAAAATTTTGTGGATTTATTTTATAAAGCTGTACCAACAACAGCAGTGCTAATATATGCAATTCAATACGTTAATATTCAAGTTCCTTCTTTTTAATGCTGAGCACAATTTGCTAAAATGTTACCCACATGCATTACTTCCTCCTCTACACTATTCTAGCGTAAAACTATATGGGTGAGGCTTGGAGAATGCCCACTTTTTTATAGGGACAGGTGTCTGCCTTCATCAAGAACACAGTCTTAAAATACCAAATATGTATACAATTAAAGCACAGCGGCTTTGAATAGTCCTATAACCTCAAGGTTAATATTTAGCTTTTCCCAAAGCAAGTAGGCCACTGCCTTGAACTACAGTTGCCTGGCGATCATTCCAGCACTGGTGCATGCTTATTCCCTTTCAGAGTCCAGGGGCCCTTTGCATTCAAGAGAGGGTGCGAGTGAAATGCCAATCTAAAAAGGGAACTTAAAGAAGGGAGCGGGGTGGGATCCAATATCTGCCAGAAACCAGATGCCAATGAAATAAACGGCACTGCTAAAATAACAAGTCTACTAATAACGACAGCGATAATAGCTCACCAATCAATTAAAATTCTGGAGGAAAGCTGGACATTCGGGAAAAAAGGAGAATCCACAAACCAAAACCGTGAGAAAAAGTTAATTCTGTTTAGTTAGTGATCACAATATTTTCTTTTTAAAATTGGGATGTGCAGAATTCACTTCTTCCTCAAGCGGCGTCGAATGCTTTCGCTCCTGCAATACTCAATCGGGAACAGTGCCCTGGCAGAACAAGGTTTTGGAAAGCGCCATTATAAAGTGAGAGAAGTGAGACTTCAACGCTTTGATTTTCTAGCCCGCTGTCACCTAGAGGTAAAGGTCACTCCGCGAGTGGGCATCTCCTTTGGCAAAAGAAACAAACGACCCGGCAGCAGGGTAATAGGGAAGAGTGTTCTCAGGAAGCCACGAGTTGTCGTGCTCTTTAGCCTCTCCTCGAGCCCATCAAGAACAGGTACCCGAGCACCGCTAGACAAAATGGGCCACATTTAGAAAATGTCCTGTAGTTGAGGGCCCGCACCACCCCCACTGTCACCTCTTCTCTCTCCCCCACCGCCCGCCCCTTTGCCTTTTCGAGAGTTTGTCCTGGCCCGGGTGCCTGGGGGGGGGGGGGCGCCTTTTCCGCAAGCGGGCTTCCAGGGTCCCCTCCCGCACCCGGGGCCCCGTCGAAGTCCTGTCCTAGCCCAGCTTGCGGGTGTCCATCTCCTACCCTAGTGCTCAGAACCCGCAGAAGAGAGCACTTCGGAAGAGATAGGCGTTCTCTACTCACCGGCAAGTGGCCCAGATCCGTGACTTCCTTGTCCCTCCAACCCCCAGGTCCCGCCATGGCTTCGAGCTGATCGAAAGCGGGCGACTGAGTTAGGCACGCTCGGGTAGTCTGAGGTGGAATCTGACAAGAAGTTGAAAAGAGAGAGGAAAAGAGAGAGGACAGGAAAAAGCAACAGGGGACCAGGTTTTGTGGCGTGGGAGATAGAGGAGGGGAAAGTGGAGGGAAAAAGTTAGGAGTTAAGGGAAGTTGGAGTTTGAGAGGCGGGAAAGTGAGTTTGGCTAAGGCGAGAGACGAGCCTGAGCGTCTGTCCTGGAGACCAAGGAGTTTAGAGGGGTGCTCCAACGGCGAGAGCGCAGTGTCTGCCCCGGCAGGGTGCGCCTCTTTCAGGGTGGGGAGGTGGGCGGTACAAGGAGGGAGGCCCCCCGGGAGCAGCTCGAAGAGGATTGGTGCAGCGTCACGTCGCCAGGTGGGCAGCCGCGCGGCGAGGAGGCGGGCTGGGCGGGGGTGGGGGGCACTGGCCGAGGGAGGTGCTGAAGGACTATAACGGTTTGCGAGCCGGCCTCTCGTGGCCTCCACCGACTGCACGCCCCCTCCCACATCCACCGCTGAGCCCGCCGCCCCCGCCCCGGCTGGCGAATGTTCCACAGGAAACTTTTTCAAGGCAGCTGCCAGCCCCGGAAAACCGGTCCCGCTCCGCGCCGCTCCCAGTCTGGGCCTCACAGCTCTGCCACAGTCCAAACAGCCCGCGCCCTCGTCTCTCCATGAAACACTTGTGCCATTTTTAATTGTCTCTTTTTTCTCTTTCTGCTCCTCTGATTTTATTGCTTCATATACTCAAAGACCCATCAAGTTAGACGAGGAAATGACTTGGCACTGCGTTAGGGATCAGACCCAGGCGAGCCCCTGTGCGGGTTGGGGGAGAGCGCCAAGTGCCCTGCAGGGCTACCACAGCTCGGCCTTCGAAATCACTGGATAAGGACAGTGCGGCATGGACAGGACGCCGCGATGTCCCCTTGAGGCGGACCGCATCTTTTCTGGCCCGGAGCTAGTTGGTACCAGGTCCGGTCTGCTCGGTCGGAACCGCACCTGTTCCCAGGTGCTGGAAGTTAAGAGACTGAGTCGCTTAAGCCCTAGCTACCCAGTTCCTAAGTTTGCAGTTTGCTGAGTTGAAAGAGCACAGAGAGAGTTCCTGCGAATTTCCCAGTCTCCAGCTCTCCGCCAGGGTTCATTCATTCGCTCATTCGTTGCAAAACATTTCTGAGCGCCCAGGCTCTTCGCCTCCGTTTCCCCCCACAACGCTCAGGGGATCTGACACACGTTTTAAAAGAATCTGACAACGGGATTTAGCCTTAAGAAGTAAGGCGCCTCTTGAAGAGTTTATGGGAAAGGGATTCGGTGCGTAAAACTAACCGCATTCTAAGCTCTTGGACTGCAAAGAGCACTTTAGAAAAATGTCCCGAAGCTGCTTACTTTCCCTGGAGCTTACAAACTGCGTTCGCGCACCGGCACTCTGAGGTTGGAACGCAATGTGGGGGGTTTGTTTCCTGTTTCTTTTTTAATTAAGAAATTTCTGCTCCCTCTAGGAAGATTTACATGAATAATTCTTCCTACCGACCTGAAACTCACCATTTCTGCCACACGCTTCTAACTTTTGTAATTATTCTCTATATATTGGTGGATTTTGTTTCTTTCGTGTCTGTTTCAAGTTCCGAGTTTGACCTCTTTACATTCCTTAACCTCCCAGTCCCAGTGAGAGCTGTAATGGCCACAGCCTGTCTGAGGAACCGGGTGTCCCTAAATAAATTTTCTGTTAACGGGTGAGGAAAAAACCAACTACCCCCTCCCCAAAGAAACTCGGGTGTTCTGGAACGAATTTTCATGTTAATTCAAATATGATGTAAACCATACAGAAATTGCATTTTCCAATAATCCAAATCCTAACAAGTACACCGCACAAAATCTTGCCCTTCTAAAACACAGTTTAAGAATTCCTGGATGATTAGAAAAACTTCAGGATGTTGCTAAATATGAGCCTGAAAACAGCAATTCGTGACTAGAGATGGGCAGGTGAGCTAGTTAATAGAAAGTTACACTTTTGTATACATATCTAGTTTTCAGAAATCAAAACACGGAGTCAAGAAATACAACATTTAAAGGAACTCTTTAGAGAATCTTTGCTCAAGGGAAGAAGTGTTCATAATTTAAGACTTTTTTTTGACAATGCGGTTTGCTGAAAGTAGGATGTAGGGAAATGCCCCGTGGCCCCTGATGGCAGAGACTGTTTTAGCCTGTCTAAAGAGACAAGTCCAGACCAGGCAAAAGAATCCAGGCTAGATCACTGGGCTCTCTAGTTGCAAGGCTCCGTGGGAGGGTTAGCGGCTTCAAGACTCCATAGGGATTAAGCTACACTGCCAGGCGGGACCCCCGTGGTGGTGGTGTGGGGGGGTGAGGGAATCTTGGTGTTTGACCAGAACATGACAGTGGACCTACACACTTTTAAGTTATTATTATTTTCAAGGAAAAATGAGGCATGGAAGAGCATGGGAACTTTGCTTGTAAGCTGGCATTATGGCAATTTTTGTGGCCAACTTGGGGAAGATCAGCCTAGCAAACAGACCAAAAGGCATATAGGTGGCCCCCAAGCATGAGGCTTAACCCTGGGAGAAACCTTGAAATAGGGCACTTGTTTTCCAACTTCAGGACTTCTTTTCTCCCTTCCCCCATAACCATCACTTCCCCCTTTCAAAATGTTCTTTTTTTTCTCTCTTTCTCTCCTGACCTCAAACTACATAAAAACAACCCTAGTTCATTCAGGGTCTAGGAACTTGTCAGGTTGTGTTTTACCCAGAAATAATTTAGCTGCCAACAGCATCCACCTGTCCTATATTTATTACATCTCTTTCTCCTCCAATCCAATCATTATCTTAAGGCCCTAAGAGCTTTGTAACTTTCTATTGTTGGTATTTTTTAATAGCTAAAATTTACTGAATGTGTGCTATATGTTCTGAGCTAAGTGTTTTGTATATACTATCTCATTTAATTTTGTCAAAAATTCTTTCAGGTTTTTAATTATCTCAATTTCATTGGCAAGGAAATTGAGGCACAGAGAGATGAAGTAACTTTCCTAAAGCCTTTCAGCTAGAAATTAGAGGAGACTGGCTTTCAACTCAGGCAGTCTGACTCCAGAGCCCACTTGTCAATGACTGAAGGGTCGGTGCATATTTTAAGCTGTGTGAAGAGGAGCCAAATTCAAAAAAGCCTCAGGGTGAATGAGATCAGATGACATTAGCTAGGCCCATGAGCTATCTAGTTCCCCTTTCCCCTTTTCAGCCTTCAAGCCCTCCTAACAGAAATAACAAGGACTTTTATAAAAAGAAATGGAACCCAGTTATAGCCCAAGAGTAGCTACTGACCTGCTTGAGCAGAGATTATCAAGTGGGTCAACTCACAGGGAAAAAACATGGATTTCAAGCTTAAGAAACTTCCAGCAATTTTCAATGCTTGAAAATATTAAAATCCATACCTATTCCTTCCAGGGACTTTTTTTTTTTTTTGGCTGAGAATGAACTATTCAGTGAAGTCTTGAAGGAGGCTGTATTTGTGAGCAATCATGCTTAACAGACCTGAGGTGTTAAACGGCAAGTTTATAACCAGTTACCTTAGCTGGTAGGAGTACTCTAGACATGGTGCCAAGGGTATGGGTTTGATCTCCCAGAGGGCCAGTGTGCATCTCTCCATTCTTTAGCCCTTGATAATACCGCCTCTCTGACCAGCCAACAATGCCTTTTGGGAAAAATAACTCCAAAATCAATACTTCATTTTTGTATACAGATAAATACATATTCATTGTTTTTTATGTAATTTGCTAGTCACAGTGATCTGAAGAAAGTATATTGCAAGAACTTGTCTGTGTTATAAAATATATAGATTCAAAAGATTCTAGGTTGCATTTTCTTCCTTTTTTCATTTATACATTTATGATTGGTAATATAAATGTTGATAAACACTTTAAAAATGAATCTCATAAAAGGCTTTACTAACCATTTATTAAGCATTTAAACACACAAAAGGTCTGTCTTTTATTGTTTTTTCTCTACTCTGACATCGCATACATGAAAATGAATATGTTGCCAACTTCTGTTAAGACAAGGTTGCTGTCTACAATTATTGGTCTTGGGTTATACAGCAATCTTCTTGAAAGAATACTTTCAAACATTTGTGCTTGCAAACACTAAAGATCCAATATCTCCCAGTATATTTGTGAGGGGCTGGGGCATCATAACTGAAAGAGTCTCAGGAAGTGCTTGCTGAGGGAGAAAACTTCTTTCTGAGCCGCTGGGTTAAGGTCCATTAGACCTTCTTAAAGTTTTCTTTCTTTTTTATGGAAACACCTCTGAAACTGTAAGATTTTTGCCACAGTCCCCAACACTCTTGAGACCACTCCTTTTGATATTTTTTCCTATGCCACTCCTCTGGGGACAAAGCAAAAAGCCACCTGATGTTTCTCAGGCTAAAGGTCATGAAATGTGCCTTCTGACCATAGTTTGCAAAGCTTCTGTCACTTGTTATGGAATGCTCTTAAGCTCGGCATGATTTGAGCTATGCTTGTTTCTAAAATGAGGCCCTAGAAATCTGATCCTAACTGAACACGGGTCTTGTTGCTATTGAAAACTGGAATGCTACTCTAAAAAAGACAATTGTTTTATAAAGAGAACTTAAACAAGGAAATTAAACCCAAAACTCATATAAATTTCTGAAGTTGGTCATGAGGCTTCCTTTTGTTTTTGTCTTTTCCCTCTTAGAGGCCATGTCATTCTTATCCTGGAATTCTCAACCCAGAAACTTTAGGCTAGCCATTCTTCTTCACTCAGAACAAACTTATGCAAGAGCACGTTTACCTTGATACTAATGAAGCTTATGCTTCAAGACACTTCAGTTGTACTCCCAAATGCCTAGGAGGAGCCCTAGTAATCCTGTATTGACAATTTTGTATTCCTTTTTGAAGTGGGTTCCCCAAATTATAAAAGCTTCAAATCCAGTAAAACTTGGATTTGGCCCTGAATGCATAATGTATCGTGAACATAGTTGAAGAGTGTGTGTGTGTGTGTGTGTGTGTAATCTCCATATCACCAGGCTTGACACAGTAAGAGTTACAACTAACAATTCACAACTAGAAAGTGCGTATTTTGAAAACAGAGAAAACTCAAAGAAGAAAAAGAGGAATAACACTGAACTTTAAGAAATTATCTATATATATATAGGAAGAAACACATCACATAAGCAGGATGGATATCCCTTTGATTGAAAATAAAAGGGAAACTGTATATTTTTCCTGCTTTGTCAAAGATTATTTGACCATAGAGTTAAGGGTCCATATCTGGGCTCTCTACTCTACATACTCTACATACTCTACTCTACATACTATGTGTCTGTTTTTGTGCCAGTACCATGCTCTGTCTTAGTGATCACAGCTTTGTATTAAAGCTTGAAATCAGGCAACACGATGCACCCAGTTTTTTCTTTTTCAACAATTCCTTAGCAATTTGGGGTTTCTTCTGGTTCTGTACAAATTTTAGGATTGTTTGTTCCAGCTCTTTGAAAAATGCCGGTGGAATTTTGATTGGGATGGCACTGAAAGTATAGATTGCTCTAGGCAGTATAGACATTTTTTTTAAGATTTTATTTATTTATTTATTTGTTTGTTTATTTATTAGATTTATTTATTTTCAGCATAACAGTATTCATTATTTTTTCACCACACCCAGTGCTTCATGCAATCCATGCCATTTTAACAATATTTATTCTTCCGATCCATGAGCATGGAATGCTTTTCCATCTTTTTGTGTCTTCTTCAATTTCTTTCATGAGTGTTCTGTAGTTCCTCGAATACAGATCCTTTATGTCTTTGGTTAGGTTTATTCCCAGGTATCTTATGGTTTTTGGTGCTATAGTAAATGGAATCAATTTTCTAATTTCCCTTTCTATATTTTCATTGTTAGTATATAAGAAAGCAACTGATTTCTGTACATTGGTTTTGTACCCTGCCCCATTACTGAATTGCTGTATGAGTTCTAGTAGTTAGGGGGTAAAGTCTTTTGGGTTTTCCACATAAAGTATCATGTCATCTGCGAAGAGAGTTAGTTTGACTTCTTCATTCCCAATTTGAATACCTTTTATTTCTTTTTGTTGCCTGATTGCTGTTGCTAGGACTTCTAGTACTATGTTGGTTATTATGGAGGGCATATATTGCATGAAGAAATAAAATAAAATAAAATGGGAAAAAATAAAAAAAAAGAAAAGGTAAAAAGGAAAGAATATCATTATGGAAGTTTGTTACAGACTGATAACAGGAACTATATGGGCAATCTTTTCCTAACTCTAGGTCACAACACTGCCATTGGGGCAGGAACTAATAATGATAGAAACTATATTTTTAATGATTTATATCATTATATCCAAAAATTTCTAAAATTTTATTTATTTATTTGACAGAGAGAGAGATCACAAGTAGGCAGAGAGGCAGAGAGAGGAGAAAGCAGGCTCCCCGCCAAACAGAAAGCCCGATGTAGGGCAGGATCCCAGGATCCCGGGATCATGACCCAAGCTGAAGGCAGAGGCTTTAACCCATGAAGCTACCCAGGGACCCCTCCAAAAATTTCTAAAATTAATACATACTCATCATAAGTCAAAACATTCAAAGGTGAATGCAGAAAAAAAGAGTCTCTACCTTCTTCATCCAATCACAAACCACCACCACCACTCTTTCCTTCAACATGTTAACAATTTGGTATATATCCTTCTACACCATTCTCCAAGATCTTAAACTTTATGGAAACACACATGTACACACATACACACATGCACACATACACATACATCTATTTCCCCATTCTTTTGTGTTCTATTATTTGTTTTAACAAAACCGAGATTATATCATATGCACAACTTTACTGTTTAACAACATGTATCAATGATATTTTCCAGGTGAAATATGTAGCTATAATTCACTCTAAAATTATTCCCTTTAAATTTTTTCTAAAAGAAAAAGCAGAATCTAATTAGCTCTTGAATTGCCAAGCTGACAATTTCATTTGTTAGAAGATAAAAGAAACAATGAAAAAAGCTTCTATTCATGATTTAATCTGATTGAAGAAATTCTAGTTGATGACCCCCAAATTATAGGATTTTATATATATATATATATATATATATATATATATATATTCCAAAAGTGTAGTTCTTGTTCATAGTTCTGTTTTGTAGAAAACAATACATAAGCACACACACACACACAGACACATATACATAAACACAAATTCAAGAATGTTCAACAAAAAATTATTGTGATACACTACACAAAGTTTGGGGAGGTGAGAGTTGAGAAAGTAAAGATTGATGGCAAGTACACAGCTGCTGCACTTCTGGCCAAATCTCCAGGCTCAGAAAAATGACAGACTTAAAATAAAAATACAAACAACAAACAAAAACAAATTTTTCAGATGCAATTGTGGTGATCTTTGGAATATCATTGAAGTACCACAAATTTGGAAAAGGGCAAAATTCCCATTTTCAAAACAAAACTAAAGGATAGATTCCAGAAACTGAACCAGTAAACTTGATATTGGTTCTAGGACAAGTCTCATAGAAAATTATACAGATGGGTTCAAGGAGATGTTTCCCAGGAATAAGCAGGAATATGCTAATAATGAGCATAGAACATACATTCTATGTTGAATGGTGTAATAATATCAAGGCTTCTAGGTACCCCTTAATGAATCAGGCATCTTGTTAACATGACCTTGTGACATCCCCTTCCACAATGAATCAGTATTCGTCCCATATGGCTAATATAATATAGAGGAAGTGATTAAGTATGGCTTATAAAGCTAGGTTACAAAATACACTAAAGATTCTAACAAAGTTTCTCAGATTATTTGATGTGTGATGAGCCATTTGCCAAGCATTGAGGACCTGTGGTGAGACCTATATGGAGGAGAACAGAGGCCTATTGTCAATAGCCATCTTAGAATCATGTGATAAGCCACTTTGAAAGTGGATTTCCCAATCTCATTCAAATCTTCAGATGATAGCAGTCTCAGGCAGCATCCAGCTGCAGCTTCATGACAGACTCTGAGCTAAGCTACTCCCAGATTCCTAACCCATCGAAAACATGAGAGATAAAAACACAAGAGATAAAAAAGGATTATTGTTTTAAGCCACTAAATTTTACAAATCAATAAATAATTGATATGATTTTCTCACCAAGTAGACCAGGATACTACTATAGTCACTATATTTTTATTTCCACAAAGGATCTTATAATATCCCCTTAGATAAGATAGACAAAGGTGGTATGGACTAGCAGAATAAAACAGTTGATTAATGAATCAATAGTAAATAATGAGCATTTTAATGTTGATATAAACTTACACTGAGCTTAATCAAATATACATTCTAGAGTAGCATTGTCCAATAGAACTTTCTATGGTAGTGAAAATGTTCTGTATCTGCACTGTCCAATATGGTAGCCACAAACAACATGTGACTGAGTACTTAAAACATGGCTACTACAACTCAGGAACTGAATTTTTAATTGTATTTAATTTTAATTAAGGTAAATTTAAGTGTATATAGACACACATAGCTAATGGTCACTGTATTAACAGTACAACTTCATATGAATTAAGAAATCAGGTTTGTTAAAATTTAGAGGAAAAAAATAAACAGAATCTTAAAGACAGAAACTCTAAAAGGAATGTGGTACAGATTTTCTGTCCCTGGCCTGGTGTTCAACTTATTTATCAGTGTTTTAGGTGACAACATGAAAGACATACATATAACTTTTGTTGATGAACTCAAAGTGAGAAGAATTATTAAAAATAGATTGACAGTATTTTTCCTAGTTCTGGTACTCCAAGGTCAGAGCAAGAAGGGAGTAGAGCTAAGGAAATGTTTGGGCTGAGACATAAGGTAGTCTTTAGGGTTAGTTCAAAGGAAAGGTCCCAAGGCCAAGGTCCCAAGGCCAAAACAGGGTAGAGGAGACAAGCAATAAATTGGGCACAGATTTGGGAGGCAGTGAAGCAGACACGCTAAAAAGATAAAACTAGAGATGAGACTGGAGCTGACAGGAATGATGGATAAGCAGGGGTTTAGAAAAGGGAGGCAGGGGCAGACTGAAATGGAGCACAGAATAAGCCCGAATGAGAGCTAGTTCTTGCTGGCTTTGGGCTGCCTTGTTCCTCCTTTGGTTTCCGCTTATAGCATTTTGCTTTCTTTGGGGTGTGGGCTAGAACATTATAGTAGCAGGTCCATTCTGTAAAGAATCATACTGTGCAAAAGTCTAGAATTATTGGCCTAAACCAGATGATATTTTGTAGATATAAGTATAAAATTTTGCACATAAGTTTAAAAAAAAAAAAACAAGCAATCAATTCCATAAGCACAAGAAGTGAGAAACTTAACATTTAAAGATAATGTTAGTCTAGGGGCGCCTGGGTGGCTCAGTGGGTTGAAGCCTCTGCCTCCGGCTGGGGTCATGATCCCAGGGTCCTGGGATCGAGCCCCACGTCGGGCTCTCTGCTCAGCGGGGAGCCTGCTTCTCTTCCTCTCTCTGTCTGCCTCTCTGTCTACTTGTGATCTGTCAAAAAAAAAAAAAAAAAAGATAATGTTAGTCTAGTGTTGCAGGGATACCAGAAAGACCAGTGAAACATCCAAATCAGAACCAATTTTTTAAAAAATTTTATTTATTTATTTGGCAGAGATCACAAGTAGGCAGAGAGGCAGAGAGAGAGAGAGAGAGAGAGGAGGAAGCAGGCCCCCAGGACCCTGCGATCGTGACCAGAGCCAAAGGCAGAGAGGCTTTAGCCCACTGAACCACCCAGGTGCCCCCAAAACCAATTTTTAAACTGCACCCCATACTTGATAAAGACATCTGAAGAGGTGTGGTTATTTTGGAGTATTACATTTGAAACAAATTAGTCTCCAAACTAGGGAAAGTACAATAGTGTATAATTTAGAACTTATGACATTTGGAAAGATTGAGTGACTGGTGATGTATAAATTTTTGAGGAGAAGGTTATGGGAAATGGAGCATATGTCTTCACATATTTTTAACAGGAAGTCATAAGGTAGAAGGATCAATGGATAGAGGTTCCAAAAAGGTAAGACTAGTAGCAATCTAAGGGTGAACATTCTAACAATCATCAATGTAAATAATTAGCTGCTTTTTTTTTTTTATAAAGGAGAGAGGTCTCTCTAAAGGGAAAATATTTCAAGCAGATACTAGATGACCATCTTCCCCGGATTTGTACAAAGAACTCATGGATTAGAAAATACATTGAACTAAACAAACTCCAAATCCTTTCCAATTCTGAGAAGCTATACAACTATTATTCTTTTCCTCTATGTATTGTGGTCTCTGGCTATTTATACAGAAGACATTGCTATTTTGTTTCCAACTTAGGGACATGTACTATCCTTAAGTCACACCCATGAAACTACATTTTATATAAAGTCACAGAACAAATGCTACACTTGGGTAGAACACAAAAACATAACTAGCTATTTTTATATGTGGAGCAAGTGCCAAGCAATGCAAACACTGCCACCACTCCTTCCCTCTCCTTTTAACCCCTTCCTGATCCTAGGCATTACCAAGCAAAGTACATTCTTATCACAATCTGTAAATATCTATTTCTATCTTTTCTGTTTTTCTCCTTGTGGTGTTGGGACATTAAAGAGGGTCTTTCAGGTCAGGTAGTGTTTGTGTGTTGCAGGGGTAGTGTGTCATCTGTGGGAATGTGAAACATAAGTTATGGAACATACCCAATCGATTATTCCTCTTACAGTACTTCTAAGGGAAATCTGTGTAAGAGAGTGATGCTTGCTTTACATGATATACATTCTTCACCAAGGAGGATGCTAAAAGCTCAGTGATGATATTCATTAACATATTTTCCATTGACAAGATGTTTTAAAAATTGCAATAACCATACATACTTGCTGTAACAAATTAAATCATATAGGGGTGTATAAGGGAAATCTAGTAATTGCTTCTCCCTCCACTTTACAGCATTGAGATAATGTTAACAGTCTGGTTTTATCTCTTCATACCTTTGTATTTACTCATGTAAATATGTGCAAACATATACAAATATATTTTCCTTTTTTGAATAAAATAGGTTATACTATACAACTTGTTTTACTTCACTTAATATATTATAGATACCAAAACATGTAAACATAACTTTCTAAGAACTGCGAGAAAAGACTAATAGGTTTGATCACATAAAAATTAAAAACATCAGTGGACCTAGAAAAATATTTGTAACACATATTACCAACAAATGGTTAAAAACACTAATAAACAAGGAGGTCCTACAAACTGATAGAGAAAAAGAAACTCTCCAATAAAAAAATGGGCAAAAGCTATGAATAGACGATTCACAGAGGAAGATACTCAAGTAATTAATAAGTATATGAAAACTTACTCAACTTCATAGTAATCAAGAAAATGTAAAAGAAAGAAAAATCATACTTCATTAAAATTATAAAAGTAATAAAACCTCATGATAAAAGCAGGGTAAAAATAAGACTGTATACATGTATATAAGGAAAAGTGTCATGATGAGCATTGGGTATTGTACGGAAGTGTTGAATCACTATATTGTACACCTGAAACTAATACTACACTGTATGTTAACTAACTGGAATTTCAATAAAAATTTTAAAAAATAAAAAAAATAAAAACACTTATACCCCCCCAAGAGAAAAACATAATGGTCCCACCTTCACTCTTGCAGTCTCACTTCCCATGAATTAACCATATTTACCACAAAATTTTCCATGCTATTACAAACATAAACAAAGCCATAACAAAGTCTATTTTAAATAAAAGCAGAAACTCCTATATATATTAACTTTCAACTTGCTTTTTGTATTTAACAATTCTTGTGGACGTTTTCCTGGTCAGTGTGCAAAGATACAGCTCATTCTTTTAAATGGCTACATAATATTTCAAGGGATATCAAAATGTATTCAACCTGTTGGTGGACTTTCAAGTCATTTCCAGATTTTATTTTTTTATAGATAACCCTTCAAAAATATCATAGATATATCCCATGTGCTGATGCTTAGATTATCTAGTACAGATCTCTAAAACTAAAACCTCTGTCTCAAAGGCTATGTGCATTTTAAATGTTTGATAGCTGTTGCAACATTAATTTCCAAATCTTTGGTAGCAAACACATTCCCACCAGCAGTTTAAGGGTCTCTAATTTCCACACATTTGCTCCAATAGATAATGCCAATATTTTTCTTCTCTTTTTTTGTTTTTTAAAATAGCAATAGATCTTCATGTGGCTTGGTTCATAAAGAACTATAATCCTACCAGTGTTTATGTAGATCAATAATTGTTCAGATTTGAAAAGAAATATAAGACACAGTAATATACCTCATGTACAATAAGAGGTATATGTTACTCAACTCTCTGTGCTTAAATTATTGTGCAGGACCTTGGATTTCTTTTTTTTTTTTTTTTAAAGATTTTATTTATTTATTTGACAGAGAGAGATCACAAGCAGGCAGAGGCAGGCAGAGAGAGAGGAGGAAGCAGGCACCCTGATGAGCAGAGAGCCCGATGCGGGACCGGATCTCAGGACCTGAGACCATGACCTGAGCCGAAGGCAGCGGCCCAACCCACTGAGCCACCCAGGCACCCCCCTTGGATTTCTTTAATTAAGATTTTACAATTTTAGAGAAGCTTTATGTTCATAGCAAGATTGAGGGAAATTTACATATATTTCCCAGACATACCCAGTCCTCACACATGCATAGTTTTCCTCATTATCAACATTCCCCACCAGAGTGGTATG
Organism: Mustela nigripes; assembly: GCF_022355385.1. Classification (NCBI taxonomy): domain Eukaryota; kingdom Metazoa; phylum Chordata; class Mammalia; order Carnivora; family Mustelidae; genus Mustela; species Mustela nigripes. The sequence continues at coordinate 41,590,912 of NC_081575.1, forward strand.
TCTGTTCCAACCGATGAACCCACATTAACACATCATAATTACCCAAAATCCATAGTTTACATTAGTATTCTTTGTTGGTGTTTTACATTCTATGGGTTTGGACAAATATCTAATGACGTGCATCCATCATTATGGAATTATATAGAGTATTTTCCCTGCCTTAAATATCTTCTGTTGCCCACCCCTCTCCCTCCAAATCCCTGGCAACCACTAATATTTTTACTATCTACAAAATTTTAACTTTTCAACATGTCATATTGTTAGAATTATCTGGTATGCAGCCTTTACAGATTGGCTTTTTTCACTTAGTAAAAGGTTCCTCTATGTCTTTTCATGATTTGATAGATCATTTCTTTTTAGTGCTGAATAATATTACATTGTCTGGATATACCACAGTTTATTTATTCATTTACCTACTGAAGGAAATCTTGGATTTCTGTTGCATCCAAGTTTTAGAAATTATGAATAAAGTTAATATAAACTTCTGTGTGCAGATTTTTGTATAGACATAAATTTTTAACTCCTTTGAGTAAGTAACAAAGTGCACAATTTTGGATAGTAGGATTAGAGTATGTTTAGTTTTATAATAAACTACTGAACTGTCTTACAAAGTGGCTGTACGTTTTGCATTCCCACCAGCAATGAATTGACATTCCTGTTGCTCTATATCTTTACCAGCATTTGGTGTCAATGTTCTAGATTTTGTCCATTCAAATAAGTATGCAGTGATAACTCATTATTTTAATTTATATTTACCTGATGACAAATGATGTGGATCATCTTCTTTTTAAAAAGAGATTTAGTTATTTATTTTGAGAGAGAATGTGAGCAGGGGGAGGGATAGGGGAAAAGAAGAGGGAGAGAAAGAATGTCAAATAAACTCCCCGCTGAGCATGGAGCCTAGCACAGGGCTTGATTACATGACTCTGAGATCATGACCTGAGCCAAAAAATCAAGAGTTGGACGTTTAACCAATTGAGTCACACAGGCACCCCATGGATCATCTTTTTATAAGCTTCTTTGCCATCATTGTATCTCTTTGGTTAGATGTCTGTTAAAGTCTTTGGTTCATTTTTTAATTAGATTGCTAATTATTGAGTTTTACATGTTCTTTGTATATTTTGGATAATAGTTCTTTTTTTCCAAGTTTTTATTTAAATTCCAGTTAGTTAACATATAGTGTAAAATGTTTCAGGTGTAGAATTTAGTGATTCAGCACTTACATACAACAGACAATGTGCATCACAAGTTCCTCCTTAACCTCTATCATCTATTTAACCTATCCCCCACCCACCTCCCCTGATAACCATCAGTGTGTTTTCTAAAGAGCCCGTTTCTTGATTTTCCTCTCTTTGCCCCCGCCATGTTCATTTTTTTAAAAATTCCACATATGAGTGAAATCATATGGTATTTTTCTTTGACTGACTGATTTCACTTAGCATAATACTCTAACTTCACCCATGTCACGGCAAGTGACACGATTTCATTCTTTGTTGTGGTTGAATAATATTCCACAGCATGTGTGTATGTGTGTTCGTGTGTGTGTGTGTGTGTGTGTGTGTGTGTGTGTGTACCACCTCTTCTTTATCCATTTATTCACTTCATCCATTCATCAGTTGATGAGCATTTGGGCAGTTTACATACTTTGGCTATTATTAATAATGCTGCTATAAACACCAGGATACATATGTTCCTTCAAATTATTGAATATTGATGGATAATAGTTCCTTCTCAGATGTGTATTTTGCAAATATTTTCTCCCATTCTGTCGCTTGTCCTCTCATTCTCTTAGCATTGTCTTTCAAAGACATTTTTCATTTAATGAAGTACAACTTATCAATTATTTCTTTCATACATTTTGCCTTTGGTGTTGTGTCTAAAAAATCATCACCACACTCAAGGTCTTCCGTGTATTCCCTTATGTTGTCTTCTAGAAGTTTTATAATTTTGCATTTTACATATAGGTCTGATCTATTTTAAGATAATTTTTGTAACAGGTGTAAAGTTTGTAACTAGATTGTTTTTTGCATATGGAGGTCCAATTATAAAAACATTATTTGTTGAAATGACTATTTCCTCCATTGTCTTTCTTTTGCTCCTTTATCAAAGATCAGTTAGCTATATTTATGTAGGCTTATTTTGGGGTTTATATTCTGTTCCCTTGATTTATTTGTTTGCTCCTGCACTAATATCACACTGCCTTAATTACTGTAGCTTTATATTAAGTCTCGTAATCTGTCAGTCTTAGTCCTCCAATTTTGTTCTTCTCCTTCAATATTATGCTGGTTATTCTGGGGTGTTTTTTGTTGTTTTTGTTTTGTTTGTTTGTTTTGTTTTTGCCTTTCCATATAAACTTTAGTTTGTCATTGTTTACAAAATAACTAACCAGGATTTTGACTGGGATTGCATTGAATCTATAGATCAAGTTGGAAAGAACTTACATCTCAACAATATTGAATCTTTCTGTCCATGAACATGGGATATGTCTCCATTTATTTAGTTCTTTTTTATTTTATTCATCAGATTTATGTAGTTTTCTTAATGTAGATTTTGTACATATTTTGTTAGATTTATACCAAAGTATTTCATTTTAGGAGGTCCTAATTTATGGTAGTTGTGTTTTAAATTTCAAATTCTGCTTGTTCATTGCTGGTATATAGGAAACAGTTAACTTTTGTATATTAACCTTGTGTCTTACATCCTGACCATAATACCTTGTTAATTCCTGAAAGTATCTATTGATTATTTCAGATTTTTGGCTTAGGCAATCATGTCATCTGCAAACAAAACCAATTTTATTTTTTCCTTTGCAATCTATATACCCCTTCTTTCTTCTTCCTGTCCTATTGCAATAGCTAAGACTTCTAGTATTATGTTGAAAAAGGAGTAGTAGGAGGGCCTATCTTTGGCTTGTTCCTGACTTTAATGGAAAAGCTACTAGTTTCTCACCATTAAGTATAATGTTAGTTATAGGGGTTTATTGGTATATATTCTTTATCAAATTAAGGAAGTTCCCTATCTCCAGTTTACTGAGAATTTTTATCATGAATGGGTGTTGGATTTTGTCAATTAGTCAGTTATGGTGATAACTTTTTAGATACAATTCTTTTTCTGTAACTATTAATATTTTCATGTGGTTTTCCTTTTTTTGCCCCCCCCCCAGCTTAGTTGAACAGAATGGTTAGAGTGGGCTGGAATTGGATATTTTACTTTCCCCAGGTTATTTAAGGTCTAATTATATTCTAGTAAGTTAGGGTCTGATTAATCTGTTTCTCAGGGTGAGTCTTGCTAAGAAAAAGAGTACTCCGATATATCTCAAAATGATTCCTTTACCATCCCCCTAATGGAAACACAAGGGGATTCCCCCCTGCCCGATATTTACTGTGAAGAACGTGTTCAACTTCCTGGAAGTAAATTTCATGAGATCATGAAATGTAGGGGTCCCCTACAACTGGATACCACTGAAGTTTTTAACTCTCATACTTGCCCACTGAGTCTCCAGCAACTCTTCACTTATGGTTTAAGTTTTCCTATCTTGGCACTAGGACCCACAGCAGTTTCTGCTTGTGAGTGTGTATTTCTATAAACAGCAACTCTCTTTCACTTGTGTGTCTCTTCAATGTTGGGGGAAGCAATTTGCCCTATGTCCTCCTCTCTCTTATGGATCCAAGAGGAGTTGTTGAGTTTCTGGTCTGTTCAGCTTTTTACATGTTGTTAGGAGAGAGTGGTTACTTCCAAGATAGTCACATATGGAACACTATCTTAAATCTATAGATCTTTTCTCTTTTTAAAAAAATTTTTTTCCAGTGTTCCAAAATTCATGTTTATGCACCATACCCAGTACTCCATGCGATATGTGCCCTTCATAATACCCACCACCAGTCTCACCCAAACCCCATCCCCCTTCCCTCCAAAACCCTCAGTTTGTTTCTCAGAGTCCACAGTCTCTCACAGTTTGTCTCCCCCTCCAATTTCCCTTTTCTTTCAAGAGCATATGTTTTTGGGAAAGGATGATGATGATGGGAAAATATGTTTAAATATAGTCAAGTATTATATTGAGGTCTATCACTCATTTTTTTAAATCTAACTGCAGAATTCTTGTTTTCAGCTTCATCCTTGGTGTCTGACAGCATTATCTCATCTGGTAGGTGGATAGAAAAACTTTTAACAGACACTATCAATGTGCTAACTAAAATTTAGAATCAATATGTTGGCATGCCATCTGGCCAGACTAGTATGATAGTCATTCTTTCACTGAGGAATTTAGGTATCAATGTAGTAGTATGCTTGTATGGAGACCGTTATGGTTTTTAGAACTTAATTGTGTATTTTTTGGAATTATCTCTTTTTTTTCCTAAGTTATCTAATTTGTTAGTATATAATTGTTTATAGTAATCTGTTATCACTCTATGTCTTTCTGGGGTTTCTCTTGTATTGTTTTCTATTTCTTATTTTGGTTTTTGAGTCTTTTATTCTTTTTTTTTCTTAGTTAATGTAGTTAAACCCTTGCCAATTTTGTTTAAGTTCCTTTGAAAAACTGGTTATTACTATCAATGTTATGTTATTGTTTGTTCTGGTCTCTATTTGATTTCTTTCTGATTTTTCTTTGTTATTTCCTTCCTCTACTAAGTTTCAGCCAATTATCTTCTTTTTCTACTTTCTTGTGGTGTAATGTTAAGTTGATTATTTGAACTTTTTTTTAATACAAGCATTTATAGGATAAAATTCACTCTAACATCTGCTTTTGCTGCATCCCATAGGTTTTGGAATATTGTGAAGGTTTTTTGGGGTTTTTTTGAGACATATTTTGATTTGCCATTTGATTTCTTATTTGCCTTATTGCTTGTACGGTGGTGTATTGTTTAAAATTTACATATTAAATATTTTATATTTACATTGCAGATTTTCACCTTTGTTTTATTGTTGATCTTTAGTTTTGTACATTGTGGTTGGAAAATGTACTTGGTGTGATTTCAGTCTTCTTAAATTTATAAATTTGTTATGTTCTTTTTTTAAGATTTTATTTATTTATTTGACACAGAGAGAGAGATCACAGGTGAGCAGAGAGGCAGGCAGAGAGAAAGGGGGAAGCAGGCTCCCTGCTGAACAGAGAGCCTGATGCTGGGCTCTACCTCAGGACCCTGGGATCATGACCTGAACCGAAGGTAGAGGCTTAACCGACTGAGCCACCCGAGGACCCCTGTTATGTTCTTTTTAATGTGATTTAACCAGGGTATTTTTCTGTATGTACTTGATGAAAATATATATTCTATTTTTCTGGGATGGACTGTTTTATATATTTCTTTTAGAACCATGTATTCTGAAGTATGCTTCACATAAAAAAATGTTCTTGTTAATTTTGTATCTGGATAATGAAATTTGTTGAAAGGAAGAAATAATAATAAATTTTAAAAATGGTTAGAGATAAAAAAAAAATCTTACATAGTGATATATGTCAATTATTTCTAAATAAAACTGGAAAAAATTAAAAATTTAAAAAAATAAAAAGAAGGTCATGATGTTTAACTTGGGGTAAGAGAAAGGATAGCAGATATTGAATGGTTTTCCAGACTTTAGCTTAGGGCTCCTTGGCCAGACATCTTAGTAACAGCATCAGAGCTGCCACCTACGGCTCTTTCATACAGCCCACAAAGTCCAGTCTTTTGTCTCAGACCCAGAAAAGATTATTTGTAATTGCTTTGATTTACTGAATGCTGAACACAGGACAGGCACTGCACTGATGTTTAACATGTATTATTTTATATTAATTATATGAAGATACTATTAATATCCTCATTTTTTGTATAAGGAAATTGAGGTTTGAGGAGGTTAAGTAATTTTCTCAAAACACAGTAAGGACTTAGATTCAATTCTGTGAAACTTTAAAGCTTCTATGGTCTATGGTGGGGGCCAGAAATTTTTTTTAATTAGCAGTCATATAGGAAATTATTTTTGTTTTGTAGTCCATATAGTCTCTCTTACAACTACTTTATTCTGCCATTGTAGAATGAAAACAGCCATAGATAATTTGTAAACAAATGAGCATGACTATGTTCCACCAAAACTTTACTTACAGACACTGAAATTTGAATGCCACATAATTTTCATATGTCAAGAAATATTATTTTCTTTTTTATTTTTTCAATCATTAAAAAAAATAAAAAACATTCTTAGCTCATGCATCATATAAAAAGAGGTGGTAGTCCAGATTTGGCTTCTGGGGCCATAGTTTGCTGATACTTAATCTGTAGCATCTCAAAGTTCTCAAAGTCTAGCAATTGTATAATTCAAAGAATTCATCAACCACTTTGCTTTTCCTTAAAAGCTCAGTATGTGTCAGTCATGCCATGCACACATCTAAGACTTTTTTGGAGATATTTGTCTATTCAGTGCCCATATATGTACTAATTTTATCTGGCACAAAGTGATCCCTTTCTAAGAATCTATTCAAATATTCTAGCATTCACTGAACAAGTCTGTATTTATTGGATTCTTTTATTTAACCTGGCTCTTCTTTATTTCACATGCCATGCCAAAGATGCCCATCGTGCCAGCATTTGTTCTATAACATATTCATCCTCCAACAGCTTAGGGGCATTTTCTACACAACAGTTAATTACTCTCATAAAAATAACAGATGTATAACTTTTTAAGTATTAAGAATGATTGAAGGATTCTACTTTTGTCAATGATTTCAATAATAAACAGCCTTACTAAAAAGCTCTTAGGCATTGCAGTACACTGCAAGAAATGTCCTTTTTCTCTCTAATCCTTTTAAACATTACTCTTATGCACTGTAACCCTCAATACCGAGACAATGAGATCCATGACTGGAATGTCTTGCTTACCAGTGCCTAGCACAGTGGCTTGTCACATACTAGGTATTCACTTGTTAAATAACTGAATTATTAAGCTTCCCAGGTTAGCTGAAAAATTCACACACCCTTCTGATCATAGACCCTAATAATTTTGATAAATCAGAGCATAAGACAGCCTCTTTAAAAAGGCTTATGGGTCCCCAAAATGCTATTAAGATCAGAGATTTTCTGAAGCTTTAGGTGAGAGAAAAACAGGTATTTTGAAGACTTTTACTTTGTCAGAGGAGTCTTTGGTAGGCCAGAAAACTACTTAAGAGTGGTACTGTCTCATCTCTCACAGCTTTTGGTGATTGATGGAGTGGATGATTCCCTGTCCCTTCAAGCTATTCCATATGCTGAAAATTAACATTTGGGACACAATTACCATCTATAAGAAGAATTATCAAGTTATTTCTCCCTGCCTGTGGGTTTGGCTTTATGTTTTGTATGCTCTTGTTATCTGAGTAGATGTGTGTGGAAAGGTTAATAAGACAAAAACTGTGGATGTGGTTTCCATCTGGACCTGTTAGCTTTTGCTGTGTTCCAGAACTTTAGACCCCAAAACTAACCATTATCAGTTCTATGAGTAACTATGCCTTTATCACAGGGTGGACAGAGAAGGTATGTGTGAATAGCTGGAAACAAACCTCTCTCCACTACCTTAAAATAAGTTCAAAACCTATGTCTTACTAGTGGTGGTTGTTCAGAAGATTTGGTAACTCTGGAAAAGATTTCCAAAGGAAAATAAAAGGGTGGAGTGACAGAAGATTACTATTTCAGTGTGCTAAATAAGACAACTATCTACCGTATCTCTAGGCACTGATGGACCAAGGGAAGTAGGAAAGGGCCATGCAATATTTGACTTTCTTTTAAAGAAGTGAGATTCATTCATTTAAGGAGTACCTATTATGTGTCAAATAAGAAAAAAAAAAAAAAAAACCTGTCTTTTGACAAATGTTAGGAAAATAATAAATAGGATAGGAGAAAGAGAATAATAACACTGTCTTTACCTAAGGTAGTCATATAAAACTTCAGTGAAGAGGCAACATTTAGCTGGGAATGCTACCTGCTGTTTATGCTTCATGTCTCACTTTATCCTAGGTCCAGTTGTTCAGTTGGGGTGGAGAGAAGCTTTTCTAAGTAATTCTTTCCTACTAAAATCTCTAGACATTAAAGAACATTTTTAAAGTTTCTGTGTGGAAAGGAAGGGAACAAAAATTTATTGAACATTTTCCCTAAACCAGACTTCTTATGTATATTGTTTAATTTTATTTATTTCCTATAATAGCTCCAGGAGGTCTGTGCTGTTATTTCCATTTTGTGGATGAATAGACTGAGACTTAGGAAGGTTAAATAACTTACCCAAGGTAACAGGATTTTGGGATTCAGAATTAAGATTGTTTTGTCTCTGAAATCCATGTTCTTGTCATAATACCATGATACTACCTAACAAAGTGACTTACTTCACCAAGAATGCTAATTAATTGCTACAATTTTTAAGGATGTACTGTACTAACAACTTTAGGAACATTATTTTGCTTAATCTACAAAAAGTTCCTGCAAGAAATATTAACCCATTCTATATATGAAGAAATCAAGGCCTTAGAGGGCTTAAGCAACTTGCTCAAGTCACAGGACTAGTCGATTTTAGATTCCCGCATTCACTGTGATAACTTTCAGCTGATCTGCTTTTCAAGATTTAGACCTATGACTTAACTAGTTTGATGTTCCCAAAGTGGTTCTGCCTTAAAGTCATGTTAAAGAAATGCTAATTATTCAGTTGGGTTCTCACATTTCTTCAGTCCAGGTTCAACTTCTCTGGGGCAAAAGTAAAGCCATAAAACAAGATCATTCCTTAAACGTAAAACAAATAGAATGAGATGGGATACTGCTTATATTTCCCTTTGTCAAAGACAATGCCAGGGGCGCCTGGGTGGCTCAATGGGTTAAGGCCTCTGCCTTCCGCTCAGGTCATGATCCCAGTGTCCTGGGATCGAGCCCCACATAGAGCCCCACATAGAGCCCCACATAGAGCCCCACATAGAGCCCCACATCGAGCCCCACATCGGGCTCTCTGCTCGGCGGGGACCCTGCTTCCTCCTCTCTCTCTGCCTGCCTCTCTGCCTACTTGTGATCTCTGTCTGTCAAATAAATAAATAAAATCTTTAAAAATATATTTAAAAAAAAGACAATGCCATTTCCCCTAGAACATACAACAAGCTAGAAGTCACATAGGAATCTCAGCAAGACAGTGAATTTTACATACTGCCAGAAGTGAAATGTTCTCCTACGAACTTTCCTTATTTTTAAAAGCAGCTTTCAATACATTACTTCTTTTCTTAGATGTGTTTTTGAACAGTTTTTTTTCAGGAGGACATTTTGTGGTTCCACCTTGAAAACCACTTTACTAGCCTAAGCAGCTGGAGAATATTTGAAACAGAAAGGAGAGGGGACAGACCCTGAAAAACTTTTAAGATTGAGGGTGTATCTTAGGTTCTACATTTCTCTTCATGCATCCCCTCCACTCACCTAGAGTGGTAGTGTTCTCCCTATAACACATAGCTTCCTCAATAATCTGATGTGTTCTCTGCAATTTCATTTCCTCATTGACCTGTTCAGAGGAAGGAAGCTGCTAAATTCAACAGAAAACGATGGATAAAGCTAAATATAATGTTTTCTTTCCCTGAGGATGTCTGGATCTTAATAATATTAATAACTAACATGTATTCCCAAATTAGTCTATTCCTGGCACTGTGCTAAACATGTTATCTCATTTAATCTATATAATAATTCAATAAGTTAGGTATTATTATTATTATTATTACTATCACCCTCATTTTATAAATTTGGGAAGAAGGACTCAGAGATATTGGTTAATTTCCCAAAGGTACCAAGCTAATAAGTGACACAGATGTATTTGGAATATAAATTTGACTGAATCTCAAGCCTGTGTTCTAAACAAATACTATAGTGTCTCAAGCCAAAAAGATAAAGCAGTATCTGAAATTTAGAAATCACCAAGCTAGATAAAGGAGGTATTTGTGGGATAATGAGGAAGAGGGAAGGAGACAGAAGATGTCTTTGTGATATCTCCATAATCACACCATAAATTAGGCTGCCTGTTCCTGTTCCCATAATGATGAGGAACAGCTCTTCTAACCACAGCGTCTCTCAGTTTACCATACCTGAATAGGTGAAAATGTGACTTTAAAAAATCCTTTCCATGACTGATACAAGCTGTTTCTATTGTTAAAGCATACCTTTTTAGAGGAAGGGGTCGGGGAGTAAATTTTCTCTAGACTATTGCTAGCATACATCAAAAGGTGTTTAAATCTATATACTACTTGATACTTTTGATTTTTTAGCATCCTTTGAAAGTGAATAAACATTGTTCAATAATGCAACAGAATTCAAAAGTGTTCTAAAGTTTACTTTTCTGGACTTTACCCACTTTGACCATCATGCCATGCCCAGTCTGCAGGAGAATGAAATGGTACCAATTCCTAGAAGAGTATATTAAATTCTGAATTATACAGTACAGCCATGAATTTTGGGATCTTAAAATATGTTGGTCTTGCATCACTAAAAGGAAAAGCCTAGTTTTTTTTCTCCTCCTGGATCTAATGACAGAAAGAATATTCCTACTTGCGATTTAATATCTTTACTTTAGGAGACAGAATTTTGATAACTCTTTCTCTCAAACTCCTGAGTTTACTTCAATGGATTCTTCCAAAAAAGAAATTTCACATGTTCTTTTTTTTCTCCCTTTCCCCAATTATTCCCAATTGGATGAGGAGAATTGAAAGAGAAGGGTCTTGATGCTTTCATCATTGTACTCTTTGTTGCCTTGATCCCCTTAGCCAAATGTGAACTCCAAGTCTCACTCACACCATTAGTCACTTGGAAGAAGATTTTGTGATGCTTTGTTAAAAAAAAATCATTCTTTTGATGTATGGAAGTGTTGAATCACTATATTGTACATCCAAAACTAATATAACACTGTATTAGTTTTAACTAATTAGCTAACTAATTAGTTAACTAACTGGAATTAATATACAAACATTAAAAAATTTAAAAATTAAGAAAAATCACCCATTTAATTTGTGCAAAGTAGCATTTCTCGGCAGTGTTACCAGGTTTTTCAGGATGATCATATTTATCTTTCCCCCACAGATTAACCTCCATGCTCAAAGTCTCTACCACAACATGATGACATTATTTTTCAATTAACACTGGTCATTGAAAGTTTTCCACTTACTTTTATATACACTCACATGGTGAATTTTCCTTTGGGAAAAATTTTCAACCATATTTGCATAGGCCTGTCTGGTTACCAAAGTCCTTTAAATTTTTTTTTTTTTTTTTTTTTTTTTCTTAATAGGCTACAATTTGGCTTCTTCTGTCATATGTCTCTGGCTTGGAACACAATCTTATCTATGCAAATGAAGACTCCAAGTAATGAGAGCTTTGCTCAGGGAGAGGGGTGAATATTCCTCAGAAATTAAGTATTTTAAATTTATAAATTAAAATTCTAAGCAATATTATGTCAGTATTTTTAAAAAGCATCTTTAAAGCAAACTACTTTGCTGTAAGAAGAAACTTTCAAGCATTATCAACACGAATATTAGAGGTTTTATTTCTAAAAGACAAGAAAGTACTTTCAGGTTCATTCAATACTGTTTAACTCTGATGTATAGCTGTTTCTTTGCTATCATGAATGTTATAAACTTTCACTACCATTGAAGAGCAAAGTGGAATATTACATAATGCATGTATTATCATAGGATCAGGGTAAACTGAGTGGCAATGAAAGGAAATGCATCCTAATTGTATGTCTTTGTTTTTATCTAAGCATATATTTGGAATATATTACCCTGGTGTCTACATGTTTTATGCAGAAATTCTGATGGGAAAAAAATGTCATTCTATTTTTTTTGTATTTCCAACTTGAATGAACAGTCTTGTAACATTTTTTTTTCTCCATTTTTTTGGTTGGGTTTTTTTGCTGCCAATGTCACATTCTTTATGAACTGTTTGGTCATTTGGCTGTCAGCAGTCTGATGACAGCAATTTAATGAGGAAATAAAGGGTTCCGCTAACCACTATCATATCTGGGTAGTTACACGTGGTTAGCTAGCTGGCCTGGGAAGGTAAAATGAAAGGTTTACCTCTATATTAGATGTCACTGGGGACACCTATTCAAGGATGAGTCACTTTGTGCAAATGGTTATTATCTTTTTGCTACCTTCTGGTTAACACGCTGCTCCTCTTGGGCAAAGAAGTTGCCTTAATTCTCGTGGCTTTCTGATCGGTTCATCTTTAATTCAATATCTTTCCCCCTTATGAAGAAATATTATCATTATTATTTGCGTATTTTAACTAGAAACTCATGGCATACATAATTTTTCATTTAACAAGGTCCAATTATAGGAAGACAATTATTTGAAAGGGCTGGAGTAGGTATATAGATGGGCAAAAGTAAAAGGGGAAGAACACCGTTCTCACGTTTGGTGACATTAGGTCTGGTCTGCCCTAGAAACTGTCCACTCATAGTTCTTTCCCCCTAGACATTCTTTTCACTGTTCTTCTCTGCAAGTGCCAAAGAACGTGTTGCTTATGTGTGATGTTGGGGATAGGATTTTATTTATTTATTTAACAGAGATCACAAGTAGGCAGAGAAGCAGGCAGAGAGAGAGGAGGAAGCAGGCTCCCTGCTGAGCAGGGAGCTTGACGCCGGGCTCGATCCCAGGACCCTGGGACTGTGACCTGAGCCGAAGGCAGAGGCTTTAACCCACTGAGCCACCCAGGTGCCCCTGATGTTGGGGATAGGAAGTGGGAAATATGTATTATCGGAAGATATACTCTATCTCTCCCACCAACCCTAATTAGTATTGAATTTGTAGGTTCTTGCCTAATAGAGTGGTTTTAACCCCATCATATTATTAAATTTGTTTCATAGTGTAGTTTATCAACTTTAAAATGACCCTGTTTCTCTGCAAATACATATACCATGTGTAGGCTTCTATGGCGTGAATTGAAAGATGCTGAAATCACATTACCACCACCACCATAACGGCTCTCTAGTCAACACATATCAGTGTCTGAAATTCTCACCATAGAGTATCCTTTCTAACCTTGGAAGAAGTCTTTTTGAAGTCTCCTAAAATGCTTACTTGGGTTGGGTTGCCTGAGTAGCTCAGTCAGTTAAGTGTTCAATTCTTCATTTTGTCTCAGGTCATGATCTTAGGGTCATGGGATGAAGCCCCAGGCTGGGATCTCTGCTCAGCAGGGAACCTGCTTGAAATTCTCTGCCTCTTCCCCCACCGACTCTCTTTCTCTCTCTCTCTCAAATAAATAAATAAATCTTAAAAAATAATTGTAAAATTTGTATACCTGAGGATTAATAAATCATTCTTAGCCTTTAATTTCTTAACATATGTAAATATATCATATGTCGAGCAGAAAACAAGCTACTAAGGGCAAAGCAGAAGGAAGTTTAAATAGGAAGAAATGGGAGAGGAAATGCTTTGAATATTTATGGAGATTGAGGAGCAAACTGGGAAGCCAGGTGGGAGAAGCCAACAATTCAGCCTACTGATTCAGATTAAAAACACACAAATGGCTGAACCTTACTTATGTGGCATCATATTGCATTAAACATTGCCTGTGTCAATGGTTTCCATATTGTTGTTGTTTTGTTGTTATTTGTTCTTTTTCTTACCTTGTTTCCCACCCCACCCACCTTTGCACCTTGCAAACCATGTTGGAGGTCTTTCTTTCTTAGTTTCTCTCATTTTTAAGGAGACTCATTTAGATTTTCTTTTGAAGGTCGCTTTAATCTACTAAACTCTTCATTCCCCAAATGGCTTCTAACTTCTGATAGAGAGATAAGGTTGGATCTCATTTACTGATAGAATAAGATACTTAGAAAAAAACTTAGAAAAGTACTTTAGTATTTTTAAAAGCTACCATTTTGCATTTTTTGAAAATTTTATTTATTTAACAGAGAGAAATTACAGGTAGACAGAGAGGCAGGCAGAGAGAGAGGGGAAAGCAGCCTCCCTCTGAGCAGAGAGCTTGACATGGGGCTTGATCCGAGGATGAGATCATGAACTGAGCCGAAGGTAGAGGATTAACTAACTGAGCCACCCAGGTGCCCCACTTTTTGGAATTTTTAAAGCATTCAGGACTAACAGTGAATTTTCTTAATTTTCTCTTTTCCTCTCAAACAAAGGTAATTTTGTCTGCTATCCTTTTAACTCACTGAAGGGAAAAGTTACAAGAATTTAACTATCTCTGCTCAAAGGTTAGTATCTTTCGGAGGAGTCAAGATGGCGGAGAAGTAGCAGGCTGAGACTACTTCAGCTAGCCGGAGATCAGCTAGATAGCTTATCTAAAGATTGCAAACACCTGAAATTCCATCGGCAGATCAAAGAGAAGAAGAACAGCAATTCTGGAAACAGAAAAACAACCACTTTCTGAAAGGTAGGACCGGTGGAGAAGTGAATCCAAAGCGACGGGAAGATAGACCCCGGGAGGAGGGGTCGGCTCCCGGCAAGCGGCGAAGCAACCGCGCACAAAATCAGGACTTTTAAAAGTCTGTTCCACTGAGGGACATCGCTCCATAGGCTACCCGGGGCGAAGCCCACGCAGGGTCAGCGTGGCCTCAGGTCCCGCCGGGTCACAGAATGATCGGGGGTGTCTGAGTGTCACAGTGCTTGCGGGAATTGGAACGGGAAAGCGGGCTACAGAGACAGAGCCGACAGTAAGCTCACAGCTCGGTGTTACCTTGAACCGGTCGCAGGCTCGGTGAGCTCGGAGCGCGGCCGGAGGTCAGGCAGACGGGAGTAACTGGGCGCTGTTCTCTGAGGGCGCATTGAGGAGTGCGGCCCTGGGCTCTCGGCCCCTCTGGGTCGGAGACCAGGAGGCCGCCATTTGTATTCCCGTCCTCCGGAACTCTACGGAAAGCGCTCAGGGAACAAAAGCTCCTGAAAGCAAACCCTAGCGGATTACGCACCTCGGCCCATGGTAAGGGCGGTGTAATTCCGCCTGGGGCAAAGACACTTGAGAATCACTACAACAGGCCCCTCCCCCAGAAGATCAACAAGAAATCCAGCCAAGACCAAGTTCACCTACCAAGGAGTGCGGTTTCAATACCAAGGAGAGCAGCAGAATTCCAGAGGAGAAGAAAGCCAAGCACGGAACTCATGGCTTTTTCCCTGTGATTTTTTTTAGTCTTGCAGTTAATTTAATTTTTTCTTTTTCATTTTTTGTTTTTTTTTTCTCGCCTATGGGTAAAATTTTTTTTTAACTTTTACCTTTTTCTTTTTTGACGTTTTTTAATTAGTTTATCTAATACATATATTTTTTTCTTTTTTATATTTTGCTTATGTGTTTTATTTAATTCTTTTCTTTTCTTTTTTTTTTATTTCTTCCTTTTTGAACCTCTTTTTATCCCCTTTCTCCCCGCTCACGATTTGGGATCTCTTCTAATTTGGTTAAAGCATATTTTCCTGGGGTTGTTGCCACCCTTTTAGTATTTTCCTTGCTCCTTCATATACTCTTATCTGGACAAAATGACAAGACGGAAACATTCAACACAAAAAAAAGAACAAGAGGCAGTACCGAAGGCTAGGGACCTAATCAATACAGACATTGGTAATATGTCAGATCTAGAGTTCAGAATGACAATTCTCAAGGTTCTAGCCGGGCTCGAAAAAGGCATGGAAGATATTAGAGAAACCCTCTCGAGAGATATAAAAGCCCTTTCTGGAGAAATAAAAGAACTAAAATCTAACCAAGTTGAAATCAAAAAAGCTATTAATGAGGTGCAATCAAAAATGGAGGCTCTCACTGCTAGGATACATGAGGCAGAAGAAATAATCAGTGATATAGAAGACCAAATGACAGAGAATAAAGAAGCTGAGCAAAAGAGGGACAAACAGATACTGGACCACGAGGGGAGAATTCGAGAGATAAGTGACACCATAAGACGAAACAACATTAGAATAATTGGGATTCCAGAAGAAGAAGAAATCGAGAGGGGAGCAGAAGGTATACTGGAGAGAATTATTGTGGAGAATTTCCCCAATATGGCAAAGGGAACGAGCATCAAAATTCAGGAGGTGCAGAGAATGCCCCTCAAAATCAATAAGAATAGGCCCACACCCCGTCACCTAATAGTAAAATTTACAAGTCTCAATGACAAAGAGAAAATCCTGAAAGCAGCCCGGGAAAAGAAGTCTGTAACATACAATGGTAAAAATATTAGATTGGCAGCTGACTTATCCACAGAGACCTGGCAGGCCAGAAAGAGCTGGCATGATATTTTCAGAGCACTAAACGAGAAAAACATGCAGCCAAGAATACTATATCCAGCTAGGCTATCATTGAAAATAGAAGGAGAGATTAAAAGCTTCCAGGACAAACAAAAACTGAAAGAATTTGCAAACACCAAACCAGCTCTACAGGAAATCTTGAAAGGGGTCCTCTAAGCAAAGAGAGAGCCTACAAGTGGTAGATCAGAAAGGAACAGAGACCATATGCAGTAACAGTCACCTTACAGGCAATACAATGGCCCTAAATTCATATCTCTCAATAGTTACCCTGAATGTTAATGGGCTAAATGCCCCTGTCAAAAGACACAGGGTATCAGAATGGATAAAAAAACAAAACCCATCCATATGTTGCCTCCAAGAAACTCATTTTCAGCCCGAAGACACCTCCAGATTTAAAGTGAGGGGGTGGAAAAGAATTTACCAAGCTAATGGACATCAGAAGAAAGCAGGGGTGGCAATCTTTATATCAGATCAATTAGATTTTAAGCCAAAGACTATAATAAGAGATGAGGAAGGACACTATATCATACTCAAAGGGTCTGTCCAACAAGAAGATTTAACAATTTTAAATATCTATGCCCCCAACGTGAGAGCAGCCAACTATATAAACCAATTAATAACAAAATCAAAGAAACACATCAACAATAATAAATAATAGTAGGGGACTTTAACACTCCCCTCACTGAAATGGACAGATCATCCAAGCAAAAGATCAGCAAGGAAATAAAGGCCTTAAACGACACACTGGACCAGATGGACATCACAGATATATTCAGAACATTTCATCCCAAAGCAACAGAATACACATTCTTCTCTAGTGCACATGGAACATTCTCCAGAATAGATCACATCCTCGGTCCTAAATCAGGACTCAACCGGTATCAAAAGATTGGGATCATTCCCTGCATATTTTCAGACCACAATGCTCTAAAGCTAGAACTCAACCACAAAAGGAAGTTTGGAAAGAACCCAAATACATGGAGACTAAACAGTATCCTTCTAAAGAATGAATGGGTCAACCGGGAAATTAAAGAAGAATTGAAAAAAATCATGGAAACAAATGATAATGAAAATACAACGGTTCAAAATCTGTGGGACACAACAAAGGCAGTCCTGAGAGGAAAATATATAGCGGTACAAGCCTTTCTCAAGAAACAAGAAAGGTCTCAGGTACACAACCTAACCCTACACCTAAAGGAGCTGGAGAAAGAACAAGAAAGAAACCCTAAGCCCAGCAGGAGAAGAGAAATCATAAAGATCAGAGCAGAAATCAATGAAATAGAAACCAAAAAAAACAATAGAACAAATCAACGAAACTAGGAGCTGGTTCTTTGAAAGAATTAATAAA
This sequence comes from Mustela nigripes, assembly GCF_022355385.1. NCBI lineage: Eukaryota > Metazoa > Chordata > Mammalia > Carnivora > Mustelidae > Mustela > Mustela nigripes. The sequence continues at coordinate 41,608,455 of NC_081575.1, forward strand.
ATTGATAAACCCCTGGCCCGACTTATCAAAAAGAAAAGAGAAAGGACCCAAATAAATAAAATCATGAATGAAAGAGGAGAGATCACAACTAACACCAAAGAAATACAAACTATTATAAGAACATACTATGAGCAACTCTACGGCAATAAATTTGACAATCTGGAAGAAATGGATGCATTCCTAGAAACATATAAACTACCACAACTGAACCAGGAAGAAATAGAAAGCCTGAACAGACCCATAACCAGTAAGGAGATTGAAACAGTCATTAAAAATCTCCAAACAAACAAAAGCCCAGGGCCAGACGGCTTCCCGGGGGAATTCTACCAAACATTTAAAGAAGAACTAATTCCTATTCTCCTGAAACTGTTCCAAAAAATAGAAATGGAAGGAAAACTTCCAAACTCATTTTATGAGGCAAGCATCACCTTGATCCCCAAACCAAACAAGTATCCCATCAAAAAAGAGAGCTATACACCAATATCCTTGATGAACACAGATGCGAAAATACTCAACAAAATACTAGCCAATAGGATTCAACAGTACATTAAAAAGATTATTCACCACGACCAAGTGGGATTTATTCCAGGGCTGCAAGGTTGGTTCAACATCCGCAAATCAGTCAATGTGATACAACACATCAATAAAAGAAAGAACAAGAACCATATGATACTCTCAATAGATGCTGAAAAAGCATTTGACAAAGTACAACATCCCTTCCTGATCAAAACTCTTCAAAGTGTAGGGATAGAGGGCACATACCTCAATATCATCAAAGCCATCTATGAAAAACCCACCGCAAATATCATTCTCAATGGAGAGAAACTGAAAGCTTTTCCGCTAAGGTCAGGAACACGGCAGGGATGTCCATTATCACCACTGCTATTCAACATCGTACTAGAGGTCCTAGCCTCAGCAATCAGACAACAAAAGGAAATTAAAGGCATCCAATTCGGCAAAGAAGAAGTCAAATTATCACTCTTCGCAGATGATATGATACTATATGTGGAAAACCCAAAAGACTCCACTCCAAAACTGCTAGAACTTGTACAGGAATTCAGTAAAGTGTCAGGATATAAAATCAATGCACAGAAAACAGTTGCATTTCTCTACACCAACAACAAGACAGAAGAAAGAGAAATTAAGGAGTCAATCCCATTTACAATTGCACCCAAAACCATAAGATACCTAGGAATAAACCTAACAAAAGAGGCACAGAATCTATACTCAGAAAACTATAAAGTACTCATGAAAGAAATTGAGGAAGACACAAAGAAATGGAAAAATGTTCCATGCTCCTGGATTGGAAGAATAAATATTGTGAAAATGTCTATGCTACCTAAAGCAATCTACACATTTAATGCAATTCCTATCAAAGTACCATCCATCTTTTTCAAAGAAATGGAACAAATAATTCTAAAATTTATATGGAACCAGAAAAGACCTCGAATAGCCAAAGGGATATTGAAAAAGAAAGCCAACGTTGGTGGCATCACAATTCCGGACTTCAAGCTCTATTACAAAGCTGTCATCATCAAGACAGCATGGTCCTGGCACAAAAACAGACACATAGATCAATGGAACAGAATAGAGAGCCCAGAAATAGACCCTCAACTCTATGGTCAACTAATCTTCGACAAAGCAGGAAAGAATGTCCAATGGAAAAAAGACAGCCTTTTCAATAAATGGTGCTGGGAAAATTGGACAGCCACATGCAGAAAAATGAAATTGGAACATTTCCTTACACCACACAAAAAAATAGACTCAAAATGGATGAAGGACCTCAATGTGAGAAAGGAATCCATCAAAATCCTTGAGGAGAACACAGGCAGCAACCTCTTCGACCTCAGCCGCAGCAACATCTTCCTAGGAACATTGCCAAAGGCAAGGGAAGCAAGGGCAAAAATGAACTATTGGGATTTCATCAAGATCAAAAGCTTTTGCACAGCAAAGGAAACAGTTAACAAAATCTAAAGACAACTGACAGAATGGGAGAAGATATTTGCAAACGACATATCAGATAAAGGACTAGTGTCCAGAATTTATAAAGAACTTAGCAAACTCAACACCCAAAGAACAAATAATCCAATCAAGAAATGGGCAGAGGACATGAACAGACATTTCTGCAAAGAAGACATCCAGATGGCCAACAGACACATGCAAAAGTGCTCCATATCACTCGGCATCAGGGAAATACAAATCAAAACCACAATGAGATATCACCTCACACCAGTCAGAATGGCTAAAATCAACAAGTCAGGAAATGACAGATGCTGGCGAGGATGTGGAGAAAGGGGAACCCTCCTACACTGTTGGTGGGAATGCAGGCTGGTGCAGCCACTCTGGAAAACAGCATGGAGTTTCCTCAAAATGTTGAAAATAGAACTGCCCTATGACCCAGCAATTGCACTATTGGGTATTTACCCTAAAGATACAAACGTAGTGATCCAAAGGGGCACGTGCACCCGAATGTTTATAGCAGTAATGTCCACAATAGCCAAACTATGGAAAGAACCTAGATGTCCATCAAGAGATGAATGGATCAAGAAGATTTGGTATATATACACAATGGAATACTATGCAGCCATCAAAAGAAATGAAATCTTGCCATTTGCGACAACATGGATGGAACTGGAGCGTATCATGCTTAGCGAACTAAGTCAAGCAGAGAAAGACAACTATCACATGATCTTCCTGATATGAGGAAGTGGTGATGCAACATGGGGGCTTAAGTGGGTAGGAGAAGAATTAATGAAACAAGATGGGATTGGGAGGGAGACAAACCATCAGTGACTCTTAATCTCACAAAACAAACTGAGGGTTGCTGGGAGGAGGGGGTTTGGGTGAAGGGGGTGGGATTATGGACATTGGGGAGGGTATGTGCTTTGGTGAGTGCTGTGAAGTGTGTAAACCTGGTGATTCACAGACCTGTACCCCTGGGGATACAAGTATATGTTTATAAAAAATAAAAAATTTAAATAAAAAAAAGGTTAGTATCTTTCCTTCAGTCAATAGAACTTATAATAATCAGGCTTACATTGTAGTTTCCATTTTCTCACCTTTCAGGTCATGGTGGTCTCATTCCCAAGTTTCTTGGGTGTCATTTTTAATGATCATTAAGGAAGGAAAGTAAGTCGTCAAATAGAGAAAGGAAAAAGCAAGTTGAAATGAGGTATATTAACTGGAAGGAATAATTTTCACAGAGAATTAAAAATAGTATAACAGAAAGAGGCAAGAATATGGGCATTCCAGAAATGTCCAAAGGATTTTATATTCAGATTTGAGTTTATTGTTGGGAATATTAATACCTGCTTCATGGGGTCATTGTGGAAATTAAAATATATTGTATGTAAAAACATTTTATAATAAAGAATCCCACAAATGTAATTTTGAAAGTCAGTCTGCCCATCTGCCCACCTGTTTTCCTCAAGCTAACCCCTTCCTCAGAAAAGAAGCCCTAAAAACTTGATGTTTTTTTCTTCTCTGGCTAAGATTCTTACAGAATAAGCATTGGTCCTGGAGTCATGGTATCTTGGGTTTGATTCTGGATTCTGTCTATTTGTAGCTATACATTATCATTGGTCCAGTCTTTTAACTTCCATGACTATGATTTCTTCTCTTATAAAGTGAAGATAATAATATTTACCTACACAAATTTTGGGAGAACTAATAATATGTGAAAAACTTATGCAGAGTACTTGGAACATAGTATGTACCCTATAAATTATAGGTTCCTCCCCACTGGTGACCATTAAAAACATGAAGAAAATTTTTTCCAATTAAACCTCGATTTTATCTTACTTATTGAATCTCAGCTTTTCAAAATGGCAAGATCTCCTAAGTACCTTCTGCATTTTTTAGTTTGGTTAAGGTGATGATTACAAAAGCAGGTTTTACATTGGACTTTGGAAAATCAGCCTGCAGCATTGCCCAGTCCTCCTTGTGGGTCTTTTATGGAACTGCACACTTTTTGAAAGAAGCTGACCTTCACAGAGGGAGTCCCATTTTCTTCGGTTAAAGTTATGGGAACAGCTGTGTACTCTTGTGAAGAACCTCCAAATACATGCATTGGCACTTCTGATAACCTTTTCTCAAAATGTTGACATATTGGCTTTGAATAGCCATTGATATTTTAATGTTTCTGCAAAGTTGATAGGCCATTTCCTAGTGAAGCAGGACTTAGCTACAACAGAGCCTGGTGGTTTCCAACTTTGGACCTTAATATATGAATTATCTTCTAAGGTTTGTTTTCATAATGCTTGATAAGCACATAAATGTACTGATATTAACTTCATCTGTCATTATAATTCCCAGATGAGGTGTTCGTGTCTCAGTGATATTCTTGCCTTTCAAACTAGGCAGTATCTTCCAACTATCCCATATGCTCTAGATTTCTTTTGTCTTTTAAGACACTTATGGAAGCTCTGCAAGAATTAGGAGACTATCAAAACTCTATTACAAGCATGGTTTTATTACTGATGTAGACCAAAGGTAAAGAACATTTCACAGAAGTTACAGCCAAAGCTGAGCCTTTCTACACTGCAGCCCCAGTTATAAACATTTTTTTGTGATGCTTATAAACGTTAGTGATTTACATGCCCACCTAGCTTTTAAACATAAATTTGAGAGCTTCTGCAAAGCAATTAAGTGGAAGCAATTAAGTGGAGGTGGTGAATTTAACCTCCTGGAGGTTTTATACTCCTGGAGTACATAGGTAGATTGGTTATAGAGATTTTTGAGTATTTCCCCTTTAAAGTATCCCAAAGAATTCACTGAGACACTTATTCCCTAAAAACAATCTTCTAAAGTTTAACTAGACCCAGTGAATCATTTGGGCCCCAGGTTATAGTCAGCAAGCACAATAATAAACATATTTCAGGTTTGTGACTTGCATTGATATGAAGATAAAAGGAACATGAGTATATTTGGTCCATTTTCTTTCCTTCTATCACACAGGCATGATCTGTTCCCCATTCTCATAGGAAAGTCATGCAGAGGAAAAAAGGAGTGGAAGGCAGATAAAGTATGGGAAAAGTAGCAAAAAAATAAGAAGACAGAGAATAAAGAAAATATCATAATAAAAATATGCAGGGTGTCACAGTGGGATTTGGGCAGTAGAAGGAGATGAAAGTTGGAACTGGAAACTCCAAGAGACCAGAGTGGTCTTAAGGGTCAATGTGGCAAGGAGTTACTTAGCTTAGCAAAGGTTCTGGAAATATGAGGTCACTAGAGAACTAAAATTCTATAAAAACCAATTTAAACTCCTAGTTTTGAGTCTTTGGTAATGAAAATATCTCCAACTTTATAAAGGACAAGACTCACCTAATAAAATCATTTTCTTTTCTTATCCCAGGTATCTACTCAGCTGAGTTCATTGAAGCAGCTATTTGGATAACTAAGGTCATAGTTATTTCACCGTTGGGCATTTCTTTCCTTCAGTATTTCATTTACATATGCAAATTATCAATGTGTCAATTAAAATATCTTAATCAGTTTAAGAAGAATAAACTCCATCATACCCCAAAAGAATTGTGGTAATTAACCATCACTGAATCTTTGGAGAAAAAAAAAGGGTCACATATATTACCCTTAAGGAATTTATAATCCAGCTGGTTTTCTCTCAGAAGTTTAGCAGTTTGTAGAATCCTCTTGGTTTCTCAGTTCTTAATGGCTAATTTATACCATAATAATATGCCAAAATCACAATGGTTAAAAGTGAATGACATTTGAATAAGATCACACACTCATCTGCATGGAAGCTTGTTTCCTATTAAATAAGATTGTGTAGAATACAAGGAACACAGGAAGTACTTGTCCTCAGCCTACTGGAAGATTAAATTAATTGATACTTTATGAGCACGGTAGTTCTATCCATTATCTCCTTTCTTTTCGCCACCCAACCTAATTTGATTTCTAACTCTGAAAAAGTTATTTAATAGGGACTGAACCTTGAAGTCTTTATCTGAATAACAGTGGTGATGTTGTTTATACTACAATATAACTATGAGACTTAATTGGATAAAGTATATAAAATAATGTAGTAGAAACCATAAATTGTTTCCAAATATTCTGTAACACCCTTCTTCCTTAATAGAAGAATGACTAATTTTATTTTGCCACATCGTCACCCAGAATAAAGACAATTTCATGGACTCTTTTGAATTTAGGTGTAGCCATGAGACTAAGCTCTGACCAAATGGATCACACTAGAGAAGAAGGAACTGGCAAGAACAAGGGACAACCTTCAGCCAACTGCCAGCAAAGAACAAAATCCTGCCAAGTAACATGTGTATAAACTTGGAAGTGGATTTATCCCCAGACAAATCTTCACATAAAACACAGCCTTAGCCAATACCTTAAGTGTAGTCTTGCGAGAGACTGTGAGAGAGAAGATGCAGCTAAGCCATGCCCAGGTTTCTGACCCACAAAACTGTGAGTTGTTTTATAGTTGCTAAATGTTGGGTAAGTTATTACACAACAATAGGTAATTGATAAAGTGATCAGTATAAGAGTGGAATGTGGAAAAGAGTGGAATTCCAGAAAGTGTCCTTAAATAGAGAGATTATGTCCTTCTTCTGCTCCACTCCTTCCTCTTGATAGCTAGAATAAAGACACATTGACTGAAACTCTAGCAGCTGTTTTGAACCATCAAGTGATAATGGAGCAAAGCAACAAGCAAAAAGGGACCTGGCTTCACTTGCACTTTCTTACACAACAGAGAGAGCAATGTCAGCTTTTTACTTTGTGCATTTTTTATTCATTTTGGTTTATTTTGATTTTTCTGTCACATAAAAACAAAGCTAGTCCTAACTAATGATTGTGTCTGACACTACACTTTTTTCTTTTTTTTAATTAAAATTCAATTAGTCAACATAGAATACATCATTAGTTTCAGATGTAGTCTGACACTACTCTTAACACCTGATAAATATTTAAGAAATACTAAGTGTTTTTTTCCTGTGCATCAGAAAAAAAAAAAAAATCCAAGGAATAAATTTAACCAAGAAGATGAAAGACTTGTACATGGAAAACTATTAAGGCATTAATGAAAGAAACTGAAGACACAAATGGAAACATATCCCATGATCATGGATTATAAGAATTAATATTGTTAAAAATGTCCATACTATCCAAAGTAATCTACAGATTCAATACCATCCTTGTCAAAATTCCAAATGCATTTTTCACAGAAATAGAAAAAAACAACCATAAGACTCATATAGAACCACCAAATACCCTGTATAGCCAAAGCAATCTTGAGAAAGAACAAAGGTGGAAGTATCACACTACCAAATCACACTACTGTCACACTGTCAAACTTCAAACTATACTACAAATTTTTAGTTATTAAAACAGTATGCTATTGTCATAAAAACAGACACAATGGGTAAATGAAAAAGAATAGAGAGCCCAGAAATAAATTCAGGCATATATGGTAAATTAATTTATGACAAAGATGTCACAAATATACTATGGGGGAAGGATAGACTTTTCAATAAATGGTGTTGGGAAAACTGGGCTGCCATATGCAAAAGAACAAAACTGGAATACATATTACACAAAAATTAATTCAAAATAGTTTGAAGACTTGAAAATAAGACTTTACACCATAAAACTTCCAGAAGAAAACATAGGTGGTAAGCTCCATGACATCAAACCTGGCAATAATTTTTTGGATCTAACACCAAAAGTAAAGGCAAGGAAAAGAAAAAATAAAGTGGGACTACATCAAACTGAAAAGCTTCTGCACAGCAAAAGAAGCCAGCAACAGAATAAAAAAGTAATCTGCTAAATGGGAGAAAATATTTGTAAATTATATATCTTATAAAGTATTAATATCTAAAAAATATGAACAACTCATGCAACTCAAGAGCAAAAACAAAACACACACACACACACACACACACACACACACACACACACAATTCAATTCAAAAATGGACAGAATAGAATGTGAGGCTGATCTTACTGCACCATCCCTACTTTGATCTCCAGGGTTGTTTTGGCTGATCTGGCTGGCTAGGCAATTGTCCCTTTCCCCACTCACCATTCCATGTGTGTCCTTCCCAAAGCTGCACACTTGGTTGAGGAGGATGACCTACCCCAATAGACGAGGTTCATTCTTCTGTCAAGGGTAAATGAGGTGCTGCATTCCTTCTTAGAATTTCCAAATGGACTCTTAAAATTTGGGCAGGATATTTGAATAAACATTTTTCCAAAATAATTTCAGATGAACAATGAGTGTATGAAAAGATGATCATACTAATTATCAGGGAAATGTAAATCAGAGCAACAATGAGGTATCACCTCACACCTGTTAGAATGGATATTATCAGAAGGACAAGATCTAACAAGTGTTGGCAATGATGTGGGGAAAAAAGGAATGCTAATGCACTGATGGTTGGAATGTAATTGCTGCAAGCACCATGGAAAAAAGTATGGATGTTCTTCCTAATATTAAAAATGGAACTACCATATGATCCAGCAATTCCACTTCTGGGTATTTGTCTGAAGAAAAGAAAATGCTAACTCAAAAAGATATATGCACCCCTATGTTTATTGCAGCATTATTTCCAGTAGCTAAGATATGGAAACAACTGCAATGTCCATTGATAGATGAATAGATAAAGAAAATGTGTGATAAAAATTAAGATACCAAGAATAAATCTAGTCAAAGAGTTGAATGTCCTGTACTCTGGAAACTATAAAACATTAATGTAAAAAAAGTGAAGACAACACAAAAAAATATAGAGACATTCCACACTCATGGATTGGAATAAAAATATTGTTAACATGACTCTACTACCCAAAGCAATCTATATGTTTAATGCAGTCCTAATCAAAGTATCAATAGAATATTTTTTACAGAACTAGAACAATTATAAAATATATGTGGAACCACAAAAGACCCCAAATTGCCACAATAATTTTGAAAAAAAAAAAAAAGAGCAAAGCTAGAGATAGGGCTTCATGTTATATTACAAAGCCATGGAAATCAGTACAGTATGGTACTAGCACAAAAATAGACATATGGATCAATGGAACAGAATATAAATTATAGGAAAAAAACACTATTATATAATCAATTAATCCTTAATAAGGCAATAAAGAATATCCAATGGGACAAAGACTGTCTCTTCAACAAATGGTGTTGGGAAAACTGTTCAGCAACACGCAAAAGAATGAAGCTGGGCCACTTTCTTATACCTTACACAAATATAAATTGAAAATAGATTAAAGATCTAAATGTGAGACGTGAAACCATAACAATCCTAGAAGACAGCATAGTCAGTAATGTCTTCAACATCAACTGTAACAACATTTTTCTAGATATGTCTTCTGAGGCAAGGGAATAAAAGGAAAAATAAACTGTTGGGACTACGTCAAAATAAGAAGCTTTCTATATAATATTCATATATATGTGTGTATGTTTTCATTTCCCTGATAAGTAGTAATGATCATATACTTGTTCATCTGAAAGGTTTTTTTTGGAAAAATGTCTATTCAAATATGAATATATATATGTATGTATGTACATACACACACATATATATATATATATATATCACATCTTCTTTATCCATTCATCAATCAATGGAAACTTGTGTTGCTTCTATATCTTGGCTATTGTAAATAATGTTTCTATAAACATAAGAACGTATGTTTCCCTTCGAAATAGTGTTTTTGTGTTCTTTAAGTAAATACTCAGTAGTACAATCTCTGTGTTCATAAGGTAGATCTATTTTTAACTTCTGAGGAACCATCATACTGTTTTACAGTGGCTTAAGTGTGATGGGGATTAAGCAGTGCATTTGTCATGATGAGCACAGGGTTCTGTATGGAAGTGCTGAAAACACTATATATACATTGTCATCTGCAACAACATGGAGTTACAGAGTATAATGCTGAGTAAAATAAGTCAGTCAGAGAAAAACCGATACCATATGATTTCACCTCTATATAGAATTTAAGAAACACAACAAGCAAGCAATGGATAAAAGAGAGAGTGAGAGAGAGACAAACCAAGAACCAGACTTTTAATGACAGAAAACAAATTGATGGTTACCAGAAGGGAGGTGAGTTGGGAGTATGAGTGAAATAAGTGATGAGTATTAACGAGTGCACTTATCATGATGAGAACTGGGTGCTGTATAGAATTATTGAATCGCTATATTGTACACCTGAAACTAATATAACGCAGTATGTTAACCCTAATGGAATTTTTTAAATGTGGCATGTATATACAGTGGACTACTATTCAGCCATAAAAAATGAAAATTGGCCACTTGCAACAACATGGGTTGACCTTGAGGGCATTATGCTAAGTGAAGTAAGTCAGAAGACAAAGACAAATACCATGTCATTTCACTTTTATGTGAAATCTAAGTAAAAACAAGAAAAATCTTACATATACAGAAAACAGATTGTTAGTTGCCAGAGTCAGGAGGTGGATGAAATATGTAAAGGGGGCCAAAAGGTACCAACTACTGCTTATAAAATAAATATGTCATGGGGATATAATGTACAGCATAGTTAATATAGTTAATAATACTCCATTGTCTATTTGAAAGTTGGTTAAGAGTAGATTCTAAAAGTTTTCATCAAAAGAAAAAAACTGTTAACTGTATGTGGGTGGATGTTAACTAGACTTATTGTGATGATTATTTTGTAATATATACAAATACCATATTATTATGTTGTACACCTGAAAGTAATACAATGTTAGATGTCAATTATACTTAAAAAAAGAAATAATAATTTTCTATCTTCCCTAATTATCATGGAATAATGAATAGAAAATAAATCGTGGCAACATTCTTAATTTTCAGGAATACACAGCCTAATTTCAACATGGTTTTAATGACTTAGCTAAGTTTTTCTCACAAAATTCCTATCCAGCAGTCTCTCTTTGTTAACATTTAAATATACCAGGTTCTCTAAAGAATGAAGAATCCTTTTTTTGTCATGGGAAAATACTATTTTGTGAAATGACACTTTCACCTCTAATTCTATCTACTGGTTAAAAATTGTTGATTAATTGACCATATGGTTTCATTTACTTGTGGAGCATAAGAAATAACATGGAGGACATTGGGAGAAGGAGAGGAGAAAGGAATTGTGGGAAATCAGAGGGGGAGACAAACCATGAGAGACTGTGGACTCTGAGAAACAAACTGAGGGTTTTGAAGGGGAGGGGAGTAGGGGGTTGGGTGAGCCTGGTGGTGGGTATTAAGGAGGGTACGTATTGCATGGAGCACTGGGTGTGATGAATAAACAATGAATCTTGGAACACTGAAAAAATAAAATAAAGTTAAAAAATGTTGATTAATTGAACTTAAATTAAAAAAAAATACCACTCCTCAAACTCAACACACACAAAACAGACAATCATATCAAAAAATTGCCAGAAGATATGGACAGACACTTCTCCAATGAAGACATACAAATGGCTATCAGACACATGAAAAAATGTTCATCATCACTAGCCATCAGGGAGATTCAAATTAAAACTACATTGAGATATCACATTACGCCAGTTAGAATGGCCAAAATTAGCAAGACAGGAAACAACACGTGTTGGAGGGGATGTGGAGAAAGGGGAACCCTCTTCTACTGTTGGTGGGAATGCAAGTTGGTGCAGCCTCTTTGGAGAACAGTGTGGAGATTCCTCAAGAAAATAAAAATAGAGCTCCCCTATGACCCTGCCATTGCACTCCTGGGTATTTACCCCAAAGATACAGATGTCATTAAAAGAAGGGCCATCTGTACCCCAATGTTTCTAGCAGCAATGGCCACGGTCGCCAAACTGTGGAAAGAACCAAGATGCCCTTCAACGGACAAATGGATAAGGAAGATGCGGTCCATATACACGATGGAGTATTATGCCTCCATCAGAAAGGACGAATACCCAACTTTTGTAGCAACATGGACGGGACTGGAAGAGATTATGCTGAGTGAAATAAATCAATCAGAGAGAGTCAATTATCATATGGTTTCACTTATTTGTGGAGCATAACAAATAGCATGGAGGACATGGGGAGAAAGAGAAGAGAAGGGAGTTGGGGGAAATTGGAAGGGGAGGTGAACCATGAGAGACTATGGACTCTGAAAAACAATCTGAGGGTTTTGAAGGGGCGGGGGGTGGGAGACCGGGGTACCAGGTGGTGGGTATTATAGAGGGCGGATTGCATGGAGCACTGAGTGTGGTGCAAAATAATGAATACTGTTTATGCTGATAATAAAAAATAAATAAATAAAATAATACCAAGGAAAAATTAAATAAATAAAAGGCCAAGCAATGCCAAAAATGGAGCTTTATACATTTTTCTTCTTGTTTAAGTAAGAATGTATAGAATCTTTACAGCTTTACATCAGTTCTGGTCTTGCAACTGACAAATTGTATTAATTTGCCTATATCCCTTACAACCTACAACCTTGGAGCCTTAGTCTCCCCATTGGTAAGAGAGGAATAATAATATTACTTTCTTTATATTTTAGATTCCCTGAGCTAATGCACTTAAAATACTTAGCATGGGAGCACCTGGGTGGCTCATTTGGCTAAGCATCTACCTTTGGCTCAGGTCATCATCCCTGGGTCCCAGAATGGAGCCCTGCATCAGGCTCCCTGCTCAATAGGGAGCCCGCTTCTCGCTCTCCTTCTGCCTGCTGCTCCCCTGCTTGTGCTCTCTCTCTGTGTGTCTAATAAATAAATAAAATCCTTAAAAAATTTAGCATAGTTTTCCACACAAATAAACACTATATAAAGTCAAGTATCCTGTTATTTGGAATGTTATTATCAATACATTTCTGTGGGGCAAATACTTGTTTTGATCCTGGCCTTCTTTGTTTGTAAGTTAGCTCTGAAGTCCCCTGGAGATAATGCCTAAACTTGACAGAACAAGTCTAATGTTGAAATTTTCAGGTATTAAGGCAGGATAATAAGGTATACTGTTATTATTATTATTATTATTATTATTATTATTATTATTGTTTGGTCAGAGGGTGGGCTTTCCCAAGCATCCAACAAACTCCTCTCCACGTAAGAAGGTATCATGTATTCTTATGTCTATGGCAGGCTTTTTATTTTTCTTAAAAAACTTCACAGGTGAAAAATCTCCACTGGTGAAAAATCTCCACTCTACTTTACCTTTCTTCAGTCTTCCATTATGGATTCTTATATCTCAGATGTCCCAAATCCTCTTCTTTAGGTCATGATTTGTATATCTGACTCATGGAAAAACCTAGATATCTAGAAGTTTGTTCACTAGCTGACCATTACTGGGTATCATTTACAAATTATACAATATATATATTTAAGGACAAAATGGTGCCCAAATTTTGGTACTTCTTATTTTATGCTGCTTTTGGCTGTGGGGCTTACCTATGGGATAATTAATTTTGGCAAATGTTTTTTGGCCTGATTTTCTGGAAGTAAGAAATTGTCATATAATCTGTCCTAGGTTCATATGAATTTGTCTATTATGCTCATCCAGCTGCTTTGGCTTGCCAGAGACTTCTCAATGCTAGAATTTTTGTACAAAGCTCTTTGCTCTCCACCCCACCCAAGCAGTTTTGTTCCCTCAGGGGTGTGATCAGAATTGAAATCACTGGAAAATTATTGCAGCTCTAATTGATGATAAAGAAATCCTAAGCTGGCCCAAGGGTTTAACAGGCTTAGATATTTTATAAAAATGAAATTTTGACGAAGCAAATAGCATCCATATGCTTTAATGTTAATGAAGAAATATATTTTTCATAGAAGATAAAGATGTTTTAACTTTTCTTTTTTTTTTTTTTAAAGATTTTATTTATTTATTTGACAGAGAGAGATCACAAGTAGGCAGAGAGGCAGGCAGAGAGAGAGAGAGGGAAGCAGGCTCCCTGCTGAGCAGAGAGCCCGACGTGGGCCTCGATCCCAGGACCCCGAGATCATGACCTGAGCCGAAGGCAGCGGCTTAACCCACTGAGCCACCCAGGCGCCCGATGTTTTAACTTTTCATCTTGAAACTTGAATGTGGTTTTCTTTCCTTTTCTAGTTGTGTTGCTACATTTGGTTATACACTATCTCTACTCTCCTTTTGAATATTTGGATTAAGGATATCTGTATCTTGTATAACTGGAATATACCTGTATATCTATAACTATATTGACATATGGAATATATCTATATCTATGTCTATCTATGTTTATCTCTATGTCTCTCTCTATATATATATCCATACCTATCTAGCTGTCTAGCTAGATAGCTAGATAAAGTTACCAGATTTTTTCCTAAAAAGTATGATATTTATGACTTATTTATGATCATGATTTTATTTTTTTTTATTTTATTTTAAATATTTTATTTATTTATTTGACAGAGCTCACAAGTAGGCAGAGAGGCAGGCAGAGAGAGAGAGGGTGAAACAGGCTCCCTGCTGACCTGAGAGTACAAGGCAGGGCTCAGTCCCAGGACCCTGAGACCATGACCTGAGCCAAAGGCAGAGGCTTAACCCACTGAGCCACCCAGGTGCCCCAGTGATCATGATTTTTTTAAAGATTTTATTTATGTATTTGACAGAGATTACAAGTAGACAGAGAGGCAGTCAGAGAGAGAAGGAAGCAGGCTCCCTGCTGAGTAGAGAGCCCGATGTGGGGCTTGATTCCAGGACCCCAGGATCATGACCCAAGCTGAAGGCAGAGGCTTTAATCCACTGAGCCACCCAGGTGCCCCCAGTGATCATGATTTTAATCAGTGATGCTAACTGTCTGCAGATTTTAATGTTCTGGGCAGAGGTCAACCAAAGTTTCCACTACTTAATGAGATAGTCTGCCAAAGTAGACTTGAAGTAGATCTTTCCTTTTCTTATATTGTTGCAAACTATATCTTATTCATACCCTCTAGGATGGCCATCATTTTTTTAAAAAAGAGAAAATATTTAGAAAAAAATGGAAAATGTTGGTAAGGATGTGAAGAAATTGGAACTCTCATACATTGCTGGTAGGAATGTAAAAGAATACAGCTGTAGAAAACAATTCAGCAGTTCCTCAAAAAGTTATTCACAGAATTCCCATCTGACCTAGCAATTTCAAAAGGTACATATTCCTAGGTATATATCCAAAAGAACTGAAAAAAAAAAAAGGTGTTCAAAAAAGGTCCTATACATAAATGTGCATAGCAATACCTTCACTATAACCCAAAGTTAGAGAGAACCCAAGTGTCAATCAACTGATCGGCAGATAAACTAAATGTTGTATATCCATATAATGGATTATTATTCTGCCATAAAAAAGTGAAGTCTGGGGACGCCTGGGTGGCTTAGTTGGTTGGACGACTGCCTTCAGCTCGGGTCATGATCCTGGAGTCCTGGGATTGAGTCCCGCATCGGGCTCCCAGATCCACGGGGAGTCAGCTTCTCTCTCTGACTTTCTCCTCGCTCATGCTCTCTCTCTCACTGTCTCTCTCTCAAATAAATAAATAAATAAATAAATAAAATCTTTTAAAAAAAAAGTGTAGTCTGACACATGTTACAACATTGATGAGCCTCAAAAATGTGATGCTAAGTGAAATATGCCAGGCACAAAATATCACATATTGAATGATTCCATTTATATGAAATATACAGAATAGGCAAATGCATATAGACAGGAAGCCTACTGTTTCCTGATTTTGTGGATGCCAAAGGCTGAGGGGAGGAGAAAGAAGGAGTGACCGCTTAATGGGTGCAGTGTTTTCTTTTGGTGTGATGAAAATGTTTTGGAACTAAGTAGAGATGTCAGTCACATAGCATTCTAAATGTACTAAATGCCACTGAATTGTATGTTTTAAGCAGTTAATTTTATGTTACATGAATTTCACTTTTTAAGAAGGTTAAAAAAAATTCTCTTACTGGTTTTGCAAGGAACTCTACTGACTTCTTTAAAAGGAGGTAGGCGATTACCATTCATGATGCTTTTGTGGAAATGTGTATTTTAGCGATGAAGTTCACAGCTTGCACTCCAACATGAACTGGGTTGAGAGGCAGAAGATACAGGAAAAAATGTTGAAGTGTAGATATTTAGTTTTAAGAAGCAGAGGTAGCCATTCAGCAGCCCTACTATCGGGTTAAAAGGCTTCTTAAGGTTATCTGGGTCAATCTAATCCCTAATTATAAATCTTATGGATGTCAGTGATTACAACCATTGAAAATCAATGCATCTAACTGAAATACCAACTTTATTTTGTTTAACTTCTCACATGTCATGGTCTAGTAACAATACACCAATTGCATTTCTCTGGACATGCATGTTATTTCTTATTTCTTGATCTCTTCGGATTTGCTATATTTTTTGCCTTGAATGTCTTTTTTCCATTTAGTCACCTAGCAAACTTCTACTCTTTTTTCAAGACTTAATTCAAGGTATTACCTTCTCAAGAAGACTTAATTTCTCCTTCCTCTGTTCTATCTGATATCATGTATATACCTCTATTAATTCACTCAATTAATCAATTTTAATTATATTCTTGCATTTCTATTTTCTCCACTAGACTGAGTTCCTTAAGAATACTATATATATATATATATATATATATATATATATATATATATATATTTCCATTATGCTTTCTGCCATGTCCTTTCTACCTAGAAAAGTTCAGAGCCTGTAAGAACACAAGAAAGTATGTTGACACAATTATAGAAAAGAAAGTATAATGCTGGTTTTCTTGGAGGCATGAGGATAGTGAAAAATCTTTTAGAAATCTGGTGATATCTGTGCATGATTTCAGCTCCATAGAACTCTTTATGAGAATTTTATCCTCAAGGAATCCTGCCTCAAAGCCTCAATCATCTATCTCCTCCCAAGATATAATGTCTCTGCTCTTTTGTTCCCAGTTTCTCCAATTGAGAAAAGTTCCTGATTATTTGTGCTGGCAAGAGTATTTCCTGTAGATGCTCTTAATGTAAAATGCAGCATTCTGAGATCATGGGATCTACACTGAAGAACTTTTTTTCTACTTGAATCTGCTGCCATGGCTCAATTGTTCTGAAGACTTGGACAGTTTTTTTGTGACCTGATTTTCTCTAAAAAAGACAACTCCCTCATCCCTAGAGCACTTGAAGGTCTCTAGAAGGTTTAGCAAGGCAGACGAGTCTGCCAACCTCAGCATTCTGCCAGTTTCCATCCTGTACATGTTTTTAACCCTCAGGGTAGAGTGAATGCCTGGAGATATTCTTTCATAACATTTGTTTGGCAAGAAAAACAGAAAAAAAATGATAGCAGCCAAGGGTCACAGTTTCCACATTCTGCAAGAATATCTTGAAGCATTTTCTACTTTTATTTTTGCAAAGTAAAAAGCTCATAGCTTTGTGACAACTCCTCACATTATCCTTTTGTTTTGTTTTGTTTTGATTTGTTCCTGGGATAGGACTATCACAGCTATAATTCTAAATCGCTTACATTCTTTGCATTTTTGTCTTGAAAATGTTATATTCCCCACCTTTTGTCTTCCTTCTTCCTATTCATTTTTCAACTTCTAGAGGAGGCACTCTTAATTTGGGGACTACTGACCCTTAATGGCACCCAAAGATGAGCTTCTGGAAATATATGCTTGCTCTCATATTGCGAGCTGTCCAAAATTTCATATATATATATAT
>NC_081575.1:41626469-41644160 GCF_022355385.1 Mustela nigripes
TTCCTGGGAATAAGATCTATAAATTTCAGCAGATTATCAACATGGTCCATGAGCCAAAAATTAAACATATGATTTTGAACATGAACCATCATTGTAGGTAAACCTAGACAAATCTGCTTTAATAGACTTCTCCAGAGAATTAAATAAGGGCCTATGTCCCAAAAGAAAGTTTTTTGTTTTTTGTTTTTTTTTCTTTTCCTCAAGGGGAGCTTTCTTTCTTTGAGGAGTTCTCATGAATTGAGACTTAAATTTTCTGGATTGTAAAACTGACATTTTGATTGTACTCTCACACCTTGAAATTGAGTCTCCTTATTCAAGCTGCAGGAACTCGCAGACTACTAGCTGAGCTGTTAGAAGTCACATAAAAATCACCAGTTGTAACTTCTAAAGGAGAAACAGCAAAGGAACTGTTGCTGGACTTATAAATCTTTTTCAAATATTTGAGGTCCAGTTGTTATTTGTAGGTTGCTGGAGAAAATGTTCCAGCATATTAATATCAGCAAATTTATATGTGTAAACCTGTGTACATTTCTTTATCAATCTGCATTTATTCAGCACTCTAAAATGATTTACACTCTCCCAGTCCCTGAAAACCCTGAGGACAGAGCGTTACACATACTCCCAATTATTTATGCATAAAAATATGAGGTTTGGCCATTGGACCGACTGACATAGCTAAACATTTTTGGCCTCCTCACAAGGTAAAGAGTGGAGATGTGGCGGTTTGTGGACTTACATTCCATAGTCTTCATTGGTCTGTGGGGGAAGTGAAGAGTGGGGAGAAAAAGGGCTCCTTCAATTTCTTAGGTTATTCTCTCAAAATTAGGGTTTCATCCATTGAGGTGCAACATCAAAATTGGGATATATTCAGGTTTTGTCAGCTTGGAGTTCTCATTTCTGGTCTTAAGTTATTCCTTTCCCCAATACTATTTCCTATGCATATGTTTCATTTGGCGACTGGATGGGAAGGGGGGTTTTTACACATGAAGTGCTAGTATTTCACACTAGGTACATTCTATTTTTCACCTAGCATCATGCAAGCAGAGGCCACCATTTATAAGCATAATGTTCAGCATATAATAGATACTCAGTATCTACTCAGTATCTACTGATTGATTTCAATTTTCATGTTGACTAGCAGTTTCTGAAACTTAGTGACTTAAAATAATATCTTTAACTGCTAGAGATAAGGTGATTGAATTTTTATTTAAAGGTATAGATCCAAAGAACAGCATAGGGCATGTGCTGTGATGAGTACTGGGTGTTATATGTACCAATGAATCACTGAAAACTACATCAAAAACTATGGCCTTTGCAGTGGCTAACTGAACATAATAAAAAATTAAAAAAAAAATAAACAGAATTCATTAGGCAAATGTGGCTTTGAACACCAAAACTCAGTTATTCTGTTCTTAGTTTTGGTCAACTTGGTTTGGATCTAGTTAGACTGGACAAGACTATACGCTTCTAGGACTTAACTTTTATTCATACAAGCATGACAGATGATCTTTTAAATAAGTACATTAAATATATATACAACACACCCACAAGAATCCAGTTTCCAGAATTTTTCCACATGTTAAGGTTGGTGTTGTTTAGTTCGAGTCAGTTTGGTGGCATGCAAGGAAGTTTTATAGAAAGGCAAGTCAGATAAAGTATGTTTTCAACCAGGCCTTCTTTTCTAGTTTATTGGATAGCTATTAAAATGTAAGCTCGATAAGATTATGATATTTGTACTTCTTTTTTTCACTTCAGTAATAACTACATGAGCAGTACCTATATGCCTAACAAAATGGTAAGTCCTCTGAAAATACAAAGAAAAATTTTAATATGGAGTAATACTTATCTTCCATGAGTTCAGAATCTACTGAAGATGAAATGAATAGACACAAAAATATTGCATTCTAAGACACCCAGCCCAAGAACAGTAAATTTTGTTCTTTTCTGGCTCTGCTACTAATTTGCTGGGTTAGCTAGGACAAGTCACTTTACTTGGGGGAATTATTTCCTCATTTAAAAAACTGTGGGTTATGTAAAATTGGAGATTGAAATTATGATAGTGGTATATTTACAAAATCAGAGGAGATAAGAGACAAAGTGTAGGTTATAATAGCCATGGAAAGAGTTAGGAAAAGGTGGGTTGAACTCAGCCTTGGGAGGGGTGGGGAAATAACTCAGCCTTAAAGGGTCAGAACCATTTAACTTTTTGGAAGGAATGATTGGGAAAATGTCAGGAAGAAGTATACATACAGAGTCATGGAGTAGAATATAAATTTGAGGGACACCTGGGTGGCTCAGTGGGTTAAGCCTCTGCCTTCAGCTCAGGTCATGATCTCAGGGTTCTGGGATGGAGCTCCACATTGGGCTCTCTGCTCAGCAGGGATACTGCTAACTTTTCTCTCTCTGCCTGCCTCTCGGCCTACTTGTGATAGCTGTCTGTCAAATAAATAAATGAAATCTTAAAAAATACATTATTTAAAAAAGAATATAAATTTGATATAGCTAGGATGTCTTCAATAGTAGAGAATGTATTTTGGCAAAGAGAAAGAAATAAGATTACCATAAAAGAGGAGTTCAGGTAGTAGGGAGGTGCAAAGGGTCAGAAAAGAGATTTGGACCCAATTCAGAAGAAGTAGTCATATATAACCCAATTCAGAAGAAGTAGTCATATATAAAGCATTTGTGTTTTTGCATGTGTGTAAATACATATAGTGTATGTAGAGTGATGGCACACCATGAACTTCATACAAGGCTCAGCAATTGTGTTTGTGTGTGTGTGTATGTGTTATGAAAAGAGAAAGGAAGAGAGAAGAGGAAGAGATGGGCAAGAGTAGGGGGGAGCAGCAAATAAAAATTGAATGGATTAGTCTGGCAATAGTGTAGGAGGTAGTAATGTTCATTGTGTATTCGAAGACAAATCAGCTAGATATGTATTTCAGCTATCTGAGCATATAGTCATAGGGCTACAGTCAGAGACTCAAGTTGGAAATAGTCTTAGATAACTATTTTAACCTCATACTTAAAGTAAAAATCCTTTCTGCATTCTCCCAGTCTTTAACACTCTGCAGTGACAGAGTTTACTGTTTTGCAAGAAAGCCCATTTTGTTTATGGGTATTTTGTATCCTTAGACAGGTCTTTGTGATCCTGAGCCTAAATTTGCTTCCTCATGAGTTCTACTCATTATCCTGGTTCTCCCCTTGGGGCTACACTGAATATGTCTAATTTTGTCTTCACGTCACACTTTGGCTAAATTTTCTTTTTTTCAGGAAATAAACTTCCAGTTGTTTCAATCCTCCCTCCACAGCGTGATTTCAGAAACTTTACCATCTGGACTATCTTCTTCTGAAATCTTTCTAGACCAGTAAACTTCCTATTAGAATGTAGGTGCCCAGAAATGAATGTAGCCTACCAAATCTTGTCTTACTAGTGCCAAATTCCTTGGCACTAGTGAACTGGGCATTCTATTTGTATAGTACTCTATTCTAACACTGGATTTGCTTTCTAATTAACTACACCACATTATTGACTCATTTCAACTTGTGACTGCTTAAAATCCACAGCTACACAATGGCTTGTTGACCCGGTGAAGTTCCTCTTTATTATTTTGGCCTTTCAAACCTGTTAAGAACTTTGTGAGTGGAGAATCCAAATGATTTGTCAGGTTGAAAAAAATTACTTCATTTCAAAAAAATGTATCTGCTATTATTTGGGGGGAGAAGGAGTGTTGAGATACAGTCACAAAGCACTAATCCAAGTGTAGTTGGGTGATCTATTTACTGCCTTAGTGAAAAGGCCAAATTGCTTTTTAATTTGAAAAATAATGTTATTTGAAAGAAAATAATAATTGGAATAAAGACTATGATGATATTTTCAAGGAAAAGACGTGCTCAGCTAGTTTTAATTAATAGACATAGCTAGTCATTTACAGCACCCTTCCTTACATACATTTGATGGTTAAAATCTTTTAAAACAGTCCCAGCAATGCTCAATGTTGGGCATTCATTTGCTGAGCCAATTTTTTTCCTTACAAAGCAGGGAAGAAAATACAAGTAGTAGCTAAAACTTTTATGATACCTACTATATGGAAGGTTCTCTTCTAAGCACTTTACATGCTCATTTAAACTTCACAACTATCCTAAAAAGTGAACATTATTGTTATCATCACCACCTCATCACTGTTTTACAGCTGAAGAAACTGGGGTGCTGAGAATTTAAATAACTTCTTCCAAGTGAAATAGCCAGTAAATTCAAATATGAAATTTGAATCCAGATGGTCTGGCTCCAGAGTTGATGCTCATCGTGCTTTCCATATCCAAACACTCATTTCAATAAGAATAGTTAAATCCAAATATCTTACTGTATCTAGAAAATGTCCTCAACTTGCTTGGGCTAAGAAGAACAAATTTAAAAGTTAGGCTTCCATAGTTGAGACTAATATATCTGCTGTTCTGCAAGTGTTGTTGGTGGTGGTTGTGGTGGAGGAAGTTTCACAATTCATTCTGTGTATGTAGTGTATTTGATTAAGCGTTTTAGGTTCTCAGGGACATGTGACATAAAGGTGTTTGAAAATATTTAAAGTTACATCAATTGACAATACATTGGCTGCCCCCCACCCAAAAAATTAGATGGATAGATAAATATCTTAAGAATCTAGTCTATGAATTGATTGCTGAGAGCATGATTAGGATAGTGGAGAGGATTCTTGGATTCTTGGATTCTAGTTTTGGCTATCACTAATTAGTTCTCTGGCTTTTGATAGTCACTTAACCTTTCCGAGTCTCAGTTTCCCCATCTTTAAAATAAGAGGTTTAGATGATCTTTCAGGATCCACCTAACGTGAGCATTCCTTGTTTTTAGAGATTAAAGGAAACCAATGGTAGAGAAGTAGAGAACGAGTTTAAATGCTGTGAAGAGGGAAAAAAGTCTAGCCTTGGCTTTGCCATTTTTAATCATTCTGGGTTGTAAATGAAATTGAAAAACAAGGAGGGAGATCAATGACATCATCATCTACAGTGTGGCTCAGAACTGGGTTTGCTCACATTAAAAGAAAGGAAAGGGAAGGGGAGAGGAGGGAAGGAAAGAAAGGGAAAAGAAAAAGAAAGTGAAAAAAAGAAAAAGGAAAGGAAAGAGGGAAAAAAAACCATAAGCCTTTCAACCTAATAAAGCTAATTTCATGTGAATTGGCATCAGTGCAAAATAAATTAGATGAGTAGTTTACAGTATATCTCCCATAGTAATCTGACTTGTCTTGAAACACTGAGCTTTTAAAACAAATTTTACTGCCTACTCTATGGCTTTGTGGTTCCATCATGCTTAAGGGAAAATGCTGACAACTTGTTTTCTGTTTCCACTGGCAGCATTTCTGTTTTTAAATTGAAATGATAAATGGTCGGGTATGGTGCAATGGTTGAACTCTGAATTCTATACTGATATTCTATATTTCAATTTAATTCACACATTATTATTTCCAGGTAGATTTGAACTGTGTTAGATAAAATGGTCATCATGTGAAAATTGTAATCAGTGAACAATTATATGGATTTTGATCTTAAGACTTAAAAACGGTATTTCTTGATTTAGGCTTTTCTTTTTTATATGGACATACTCTCAAGAAGACAAGGGAACTCTGAGGAGAAAATTACTCTTAGATTTTTCTACTTGAGGAAACCCAGGCTTGCAGAATATTTTCCTAATTTTTTATCCTTTCAAAGCATTTGAGAACAGTTGATTTGTATTTTCTCTGTACGCCTTGCCAAAGACAGTGCTAGAGACCTGGACTCACTTTGATCTGAAGGTAGTTTTGCTTGCCATGTGCTTATGCAATTGAGCACTACCTGATAATCAAAACCAATTCCCCAAACCTGAGCTTAATCCTTTGACGCCTTATTTGAGTCTTTAGGGGAAAGCTTAAAACATTATATCTTCATCTGTCAAATAAACAGATCCAATTCTCCCCAAAAAATATTCTCAGTGCTTTTTAACCACTGTGGAAGATGGAGCAATCACAAAAGGCTGCCATTTTTGTCAAATAATGTAAATATTAACAAAATTATTCATAAGTGCAGTTTATTGATGTTGGGTTCTTTGCTTGGTGTTCACCTAACTCCCTCTCCTATCTTCAGCATATTTCCAGCATTCCCTCTGTACCCAGTGCCATCATGAATTGCAGAATCCTTCATCTTTTCTGTCTACTTGTACCTTTATCAAAACCTATCTATCAACTGCCTCACAATTGTATGCTTCTCTACTTCATATAACTAGAGCAGGTCACTTATCTTCTGGGCCTCAGTTTTCCCAGTAAAATAAAGGGACTTAAATAGATGATCTTGAAAGCCCCATTCAGTTCTAAAATTAGAATAACTGCATTAATGTGGTATTTAGTAAATATGCTTTGCTTCATGATAGAGGAGTTTGGTGAGATCATAAGGGCCAGATTGTGGCAACTCCCTGGGGACATCATGATTTCACTTAGTTAAAATTATTAGAGGCATTTCAGAGACTTCCTCATTAATTTTGTTTTCCTTCCAATCACACTCCATAAATGGCTACCTATTTTGTTTATGCCTATAGTCAACTCTCTTTGTTGCTTTCCAGGTAGCAAATATGATTCCATAAACAGAAGAAAGATTTATATGTATCCTTTGGATTTAACTCCTTACTCCTTTAGTTGAACTCATTTTGTTGAGCTCAGATCTTAGGAAATAAACAATATGTCTGAGGAGTTTCTTTAGGAAATTCTCCTTTCTGTTGGTATCATCCTAGTAATAGTTTCTTGGATAATTCATTATGATCAAGTCTACCAAAATATTGTCTCACTCTAAAAGCAATTTCTTCTCACAAATGTTACTCATGGATAAGATGTCTTCTTAAAGTAAAATTTTAAAATATCCTCTTAAAACACAATTAATCTAGTGATATTATCAATGAACATTTTAGTCAGCTTTGGGGCATTTTAAATTTATATAACAGCAACAACAACAACAAAAAAAAAACAGCTTGACTTTACACAGGTTAAAGAAAAAGACAAACCATGGTGGATTTTTTTTTCTTTTGGCTTCTCTTTCTTTTAAAACAAAGAACAAAATGACAAATACAAATTTGAGACATCTGGATGTTTCCCATCATGTGGCTTAAACATCTGCATTTTTTCACTTCTGATCCAGATGTTTTGGTCTTATGTAAACCTAGCTAAAATTAAGGAGAGTATCATCTGGGGACTTTGATTAACATGGACAGCAAATCTGAATAATCCATGTTCTGAGAGTCCTGTTTTTTGTCTAGTTCAGAACACATTACTAATGAGGTCAAAGTTACTGTAGGTTTGTTCCTTGTAAGGACCAGTTAGCTCTGATTTGTTCCATGGCCACAGAATGCACTTCTAGCCTCAGCCAGCTGTCTGGAAAATGAGTGTCCTTGGTCCTACAGGCAGTCACGTAAGAAATTGAACAGCCAATTTCTACCACTTGGAAAGTGAAATAAAAATGCATTTCCCATGGATGGTGGGTCAGCAGTGTCATTTTTGTTTAAAAATAATAGCTGCAACAGTAACTTTTATGTAGTGTTTATTTTGTGTCATTCTTCAAAGCACTTTACATACATTCAATCATATTTTTCACAGTAACCCTATATATGTTACTGTCATACACATTTTACAGGTGAGAAAATAGAAGCATGGAAGTTTAAGTAATTTGTCCAAGATGAAAATGAATGGCATTCTCAATTTTTCTGTTTCTTTCCCCATATCTCCTTTGTCAAGAAGGCTGGGAGTACTCACAATGTATTGGCTGTCTAGAAAATATGTCAGGGAGGACATAAACTTGAATATTTCTGCGTCATGAATTCATTGGTGGAATTGCTACTGTGGCACATCCTGTGCTCAGTAAAAGAGGTTAATCTAATCCCTATTATTCTGCCCAATATGATAATTATAGTCATAAAAGTAGGCTTCTCAGAAAAGAGAGACAATGTTTTTTGTCGGCAATAAGTCAGTATGTAAAGTACATATTTCAAAAAAAAAAACAAAACAAAACAACAAAGTCCTATGTGGTTAGGAGCAATAAACTCCACTGGGTGGTTTCATAGAACTAAATTGTTTGGATGCTCTGAGGAAGAATGATTTGTTTGACTGGCAAAATGCTTAAGAAACTCTGATCAACCACAGATTGACTAGAATTCTAAAATCCTAGACCTAGACAGGATGTAAAGAGATAATCTAATTCATTTTTAAATGAAAATAATAAATTAAACTGCTTGCTACAAGATGCAAATGAAAAAAAAATTCTTATATTTTTGAAGAATCCAGGAATTGAAAGTTCACAGATGTTCCCAAATTCATCCATCCTTTTAATCAAGACATGTGATGTGAGCACCTAGTCTGTGACTAGCTCTATCTTGAGTAATTGAACTGTTGCAAGGGATAATACATGACCACCAATCTTCTGAAGATCTTTATCTGTTCTGGTGTTTTCTGCTTCTGAGGGTAAAAGCTCTCTTTCCTAAAACTTTCTTTTTTTTGTTTTTATTTTTGTTTTGTTTTGTTTCATCTCCTCGCATCATGGAAAAGAATTGCTCAACATCTTACTAACTGAGAGTCAGGGAGGACTCATTAAATTCTATTTCCTTTTTCTTCTGAGCAAGCATCTAGACTCTACGTCCTTACCCTTTAGTGTGAGTGGATTTTATTGGCCATTTTGTTCCAACCTCCTTGCCCTCTCCTTTTACCAATCTGCTGGCTGAATGGAGAGAATTCCTTGGACCTAGAGGAGATGAGAGAAACAAAATAAAAAGAGCCTATCTCTGAATGACTGTGGAGCACAGCCTCTCCCCATGAGCCTTTCCAATCCTCATTAGACTGTGATGTGAGCAGGCAGTGAATTTTACTGTGTTAAGCTGCAAAATTTGGGTGGTTGTTCTTTAACAATAGTTATCAAGTCTTACAAATACAATGTCCCATATAAAATTTCCTTCATAATTTTAAAGATTATAATCATTCCATATTCAATTTTGATAAAAATTTGGTTCTTTGGTCTCAAGCTTTACGTGATTGTTAATTTTTTATTGTTCTTCATAGGGCCACTCCATGAGCTTCCTCCCACCACTCCAACACACTTCAACATATCACTTTTTGCTCCTTGTAAACGTTTTCCAGTTTCTCTATTTTATTTTTTTTCTATTATGGTATTTTTTTATTATGTTCAAACTAGTGACAAATACCCTCAATCCTTACCTTTTGAAGTTCTAATTGAAAAATTTCAATGCCTTTATTTTCTGATTCACTTCACTCTGAAGTGAAGTGAGGAATTTAAATAGAATCAGTAGACAGATGAGACACAAAGGACCAAACTCCATCAATTCCTTCTTTGAGAATTTGAGATTATATTTAGTGGAATGAATGTAATTACTCATTTCTAAAGCAGCTCTGCAGAAGTACTTTGCCTTTCTTGACCATTATTCTCCTGCAAATGCTTCAAAAGTTGCTCCAGTAGCAAACACACCTATCATTATGTTTTCTCTATTGTCCTTACAGAGTCAGGATGCTCAATTAAGAAAGTAAGTTAAATACTATAAGAGAATTCCTTTTGTGCAACTCTTTCTTTATCCTTGAAGTCTTTATTGACCTTTAAAAAATTTTCCACTTTTCACTTCACCACATTATGCCTATTCCTCTTTCTCCTGATTTGCCTTTTCTGAGAGTATCCACGGCACAACTCTCCATCTCTTATCACCTCAGATGTAGACTACAACAATAGCATCCCAACTGGTTTCCCTGCCACCATTCTCTTCCTTTATTTAATTCTTCCTGCATCTGCTACAACATGAATGTTCCAGCACCTGTCCTATCCCTATTTCTTACTATGCCCTCACACAGATTTCTGCTCTTGCTAGCCCAAATATGCTTGTTATCAGCTAAATAGAACTTGCTTATTTCCTTCTGAATCTTCACATGTGTTGTTCTCTGCACTTGGGAAATTGTCTTTCTTCACCACTGTTCTTTCTATT
Organism: Mustela nigripes; assembly: GCF_022355385.1. NCBI lineage: Eukaryota > Metazoa > Chordata > Mammalia > Carnivora > Mustelidae > Mustela > Mustela nigripes. The sequence continues at coordinate 41,636,470 of NC_081575.1, forward strand.
CCAAACTCATCTCTTGCTCAATTTGGGACTCAATCATCCCACCTCTCTTATCTACTCTATCTACTCTTATCGACTGCATGTAAAATATTAATTTTCCTACAGTGGAATATGTTTGAAAATACCCCTTTCTTTGTGCATATAATGTATACACCATTTGAAAATAGGGACTTAAAGTTTTAAAAAATATTTCTATTATACTTTATGTAGTGGGCCATACACAGTGGGCACTTAATATTCATGATTGACTTTAGTACTATCTGGAGAAAACTTGGTTGATTGAACAGTAGTGAACATTTGAGAAGACAAGTTTAGGTGGGTGCAGGTGATTTTACAAGCTCTGATCTCATGGTAATTAGAATGCTGAATAACCTTCTTAAATTGTCTATGGCTGGTTTCAGTTGTAAAAAAAGGTAAGTTTTATATGAAAAGGTTAGAATCTAATGATTATTTTTTATTGGACAGCACCATACATTCATCAGAGAGTCTTAATATTCAACACTGTAACTTCCTATCAGACATCTTAGAACAAAAATGCAGGAGTAATAGAAAAATTTGAGCCAAATAATTTTCAACATGGAATTCTCTCCCAGAAAAGAGCAACAACAATTGCAAGTGTTCAGACTTAAGTGGCCACTATGGAATTATGTCCTGTCTTAACTTCATTCTGATTTTATCAGTTCATTACTTCACCTTGGGAAATTAATATAAGGAGCATAAAGATTTATATGTACAATTTCTAGGATATTTCCCATGGTTGTTATTTAATTTTTTTAGAAAACACTTGGTGAAAACAACCAATTTATTTAAAAATAAAATGCCAAAGGGCAGTAAATGCTTGAAACCAGAGGTTCTGTACTCTTATAAGACCTTCAATCACCACATGGGTCAGAGAGTCTCCTCTTTTTTTCCAGAATTTGTTTCTTTCACACACCTGCCATTTTTCAATATGTTACAAAAATAATTCATAGGATATTAATCATTTCCATGTCCTCTGGAAACTCCTCTATAAAATTCCCTTTCATATCTGAACTGTTTCTCCTCTTATTGTAGTTTGTTTCTTACTTTTAAGCCCCACAATATTAGCTACAATACTCAAAGTATTAATTTATCACATGATACTACCTTGGGTTTAAACCTTACTAGAAGCCCCCTCTCATTTTTTTTTAAATGAGAGTGATTGAAATATGAACAGATTTGGATCTAATTTAATTAAGGTTTAGAGGGGGTGAGGAGAGATACCCTCTTACTTCTTTTCAGGAACCATCTAGTCATCTTTCAGAATCTCCACAGTTAGATTAGAGCTCAGAGATGACCAAATCTGCTGATCTTATATTTTGCCAAATTAAAACCACATACATTTTGAACATCTCCTGAGCACTGTTTATTCTTAATGCAGTTTTCACTTCATACACACACACACACACACACACACACACACATGGTATATATGGTATGAATATATATATTGCTTTTGTACATTTCTCATTTGTTTCATAATTTCTGACATTCTCAGATTTTTTTAAATCTTTAATCGCATCAGTTTTTAAAAGTCCATGTACTGTTGATGAATGAACTAAATAAATTTGCTATGAACATATGGGAACTAATTGCATCATTATTTTTTCTAAATTTTTAAATCCATTTCAGTGAAAAATTGAGAAGAAAGTTTTTCCTACTGTGTAAGCAAGTGGAAGAATAAATTATGTTCTAGACTAAATGCTTATCTAAATGGGTTATATCTTTCAAAAATCTCAGATGAAAATCAAATTTGAATTGCCATCTAGAAATAAATTTTTATAGATAGTGTACACATTCGTTCCTGAAAATGGTAGAAAAGGTTTCTTGTCAAGTTCCCCAGCACAAGTGTGAATGCTCTGTTTTTGAGTACTTACTAGTAGTGAAAGGACACATTGTGGCCAGCCAACTCAAATTGCTACCCACGTTTAATCATTGTAAATAAAGGAAGCAGAGAGACCCATGTTATATTTTCAGAACTGGCATGCTCAATATAGAAGTATTAGTTTAAAAATACCACTGAAAATTCTATTTGAATTAATCTAGGTTTCTGTGAAAAACAAAATAATAAGAAGTACAATTGGTCACTTAAACATATATACTACTCATTTCATGCAGGTTATTAACTTAGTAATTACACATATCATTAAAGGACACTGAAGAGTAAATACAACTTTATAACACTTGGAAAACAGTTTGGAATTGACAAATTTCCATATTTGAAATACCTATATTTTTTACAGAAGCAAAATCACCTTTCTCAGTAGAAACAATACATCTATGAAATATCTATGTGTGTTGAACAGGACTTTTCAAAGAAGCAACTAATTGTCTCAGAATGAAATGAACATGTATCACTGCTAAGCTTTTACATATTGTTGAAGCATAATGCATTTTCTGAGCAGCTGGATATAGAAAAGCAATGGAGAAACAAGTGCTTTAAACAAAACGTTCATGGATCACAGGGAATTAATAATGTAAAAAGGTTGAAAGAAATAATCAAAACACATTATCTATTATTCTCTTACATGTTTGAGTCTCACATTTACAAGGGTTGGGCAAATTCTTAATTTTTACACATTGTGTACATCTTTTCTTATATATATTTGTCCAAAAACATGATTTATGAACCATCTGCAAGGTATCAGATTCAACCTTGATAAAAAATTGCCCCCCTCAGTCATCCTGGTAGAGAACACACCAAAACTGAGTAATTGGAAATAACACAATGTAGTAATTCACAATAAATACTAGAATAGGGGTACAATCCTTACAGTAAATTCATAATATTTTAGATCATTTACAGGGATTTTCTGGTGTGGTACAGTCACAGTCATAATGTGAAGGTGGAAAAGTTTAGTCTATAAAATATACTCTTTGAAGCACCAGGAATAGAGATACTTCTGCAGGAACCGTGCACACATGGCGAAGAAGATATTGTGTATGTGCAGAATAGTCTGTTTCACAACCACATTTCAGATGAGAATCACTGCAATTGCTGCTCTATCACTAGTAAACGTGAATAATTTTGCACTTCATCTGTTGGTATTGTTGTTTTACTTCTTTTCTGCTGCTGACACTTGCAGTCAATATTGATTTAAATTGAAACTCCAGTGATGCTGTTAAAAAGTAGGTCAAGAGATCATTTGGAAAAAAAATCCAAATGTGAATTATTAGCAAACAATAAAATACGCATCTTAAAAGGTGTTTTCAAATTTGTAAAACTTGACATAGGCTAGAAAGCCATACAAGTTCTTTAAAATCATCTTCAAAGAACTAGCCGCCTCTCGATTCATTTGCTTAAGAAATGCTTATTGTTTGCCTACCCACCAGTTTGCTTACAGAAGATGTGCTCCCTATACAACTATAAGCTGTCATTATGAGCTGTTGATTTAGTCTAGAGAAGTTGCCCAGTACATTGAAGAAGTTCTAAACATTTCAATCACATTTTTTCTTAACTGATCTTCTTCTACAAAGAATCTTCTTAATTGGGGTGCTTCAACACTTCTTTCTTGATAACTCCCGATTTTTTAGTTATTCTGTAGAAGTTCTCTTTTCTGCTTAAACTTAGTTCTGAATTTTCAAATTCAATTCAAGTCTTTAAGTTTTTCTTATTTCAAAAGCCATGTAAATACTGAAATACTTATAAATATGTGGAAGATACCTCATCTAAGTTTTCAGTCCAAAAGTTGTTAAAAAAACCTACTCTTAAAGAAAAGGATATTTAACTTTTTACTTTCAGGAAGAAATCAAAACCACTCATTGAAACAAGGTACTATACTACAAAAGCAGGTCCTTCCTCTCCCCACCCCCCACTATTCTGGAAATGTAAACAAAAATTTTAAGTACAAAAGGGATTCTGTGCCTTTTACTTTGAACACTTATTCAGCACCTCAATGTTATTAGGTGTACTTTATGCTTGGCAAAGCAGAAATTGTGTGCTCACATTAGCTGTTCAGAGGACTTCAGCGTTTTTACTACCAAATATCACTGGTAAAGCTAAGCTCTTTGGATGATAAAGGTAGCAGGGAACTGTTCCTATGAAATTCTTGGGTATCTTTCAGGGTATTCTTAAGGGGTAGCTGTCCATTGAGTAGTGCCAGAGGCAGGTTGCAATAAGTGTGGTGGTTGCCTAAGGAAGGTACTGGCAAGGTGGTGGTTGGCATCTCGTGTTTATAACCTCTGCAACAGTGTCTCATTTGCATTGAATCTGAATGGTGGAAATCAGGGAGATCAGCTTGAGATGACACCAGAGAAGCCGAGGTACTGGTCATGGCAATAGAGGGAATAGGCTGGAGTTCTCCAAAAAGTCCTTGCTCTGCAGAGTCCAGAACATGGCACCGAGAAAGCATTTCTTTTTTCTTGATGGGCATTTCATATACTAATTGCTTCCAAAACTTAGAATTTAATTTGCTGCTTTTGGGTCCCTTCCACTTGATCAAGGACAAAAGTTTAATGTTGCGCTTTAGTGATTCCACTTCCTGGCAATTCACCTTTTCTTTTAATTCTGTACACTCAATCAGAATCACTTTGATTTCTCCACTGACTAGCATGTTATGGAGTCTGCTTTCCAACTCAAAAATACTCCATCCTCGTCTGAGAATATAGTCTGGAGTTAGCAGGATAATAAGTCTTCTGCTTTGCTCAACACATCTTGTGAGATCTTCAATGTATGCTACAAATCACAGAAAGAGAGAAAGAGTAAAACAAACACATTTCCAGTCTTTAAAGCATCAAGTTTGCACTTTAATAGAGCAAAAAGCCAGTCTTTCACTAAGGAACATCACATTTTCTTTTCTTGTATTGCACATTCAGAAAGTACATTTCCTTAAAAAGAACAATAAAAAAAAACTCCGCTTATTAATACTTATTTTCTGTCTCCGCATCATTACTTATAGCATTCTGTTGACTAATACAAAACTCTAACTTCTTCAGAGTTTAGGTGTATTTCAGCTATAATTATTTATTTATTTAATTAATTCAAGGAAGGCTTCCAAATTTTATCCCAATGTATCAACAGCCCTAGGGGAACAAGTAATCATCAGATTGATGAAAAGAGAAATGGAGCTGTTTAACAAATGAAAGGTCACTGTATTTTTTTCATAGTTTTCAACTACTAAGCTACCAAACTACCAAACAATTAGCAGATATGTATAGGAACTACTTCAAAGATAGCTGATAGAAATGGTGGAAAATCTCTTCTAGAATCACAGCTTGTTTCTCAGAATACCTTTTGTTATTGCAATCTTAGGTTCTCCATGTTGCCCTTCAAACTGAGAGATAGAAAAGTGGTTTGTGTGTGCCCTGGAGTTCAATTTAAACCAGCTGCTCTTTGTTCTGGGGAAGAATAAGGGGTGAAGTTACAGGTGGGGGATGGTGTGGAATGAATGGTAAAAGAGTAAAGGTGGAGTCTCTCAGTTGAGGAATCTTTACCCTACTTTGTGGAGCAATTCTGAGAGCGAGGTGAATATGTTATAGTCCTTTCATGGTAGAAAAACACTCAACTAACTCTATATTTATTTATTCCACAGAATAATCCTTTTGCAATCATGTTTCCCAAAATCTGACCTGCCAAAAAGGGAAACACACACATGTGTTAACAAATGGAGACTTGGACACAGGTGTGGCAACAGAAAGCTGTCTTTACTAAGTAGAGAACAAGGCCTTGCTAATGTACAGTGCCCTCTAGCAGAAGCAGTGCTTACAGAAGCATAGCAACATTTGTCACTGCAAATCTGCCCAAGGTTACAGATTGCTTTCAAGGAGTACATAGTGCAGGGCCACCAAACAACTCAGTACAAGCCATTTGAAAAGAGAAACTTATTTTTACAGATGCACATTTTACAGAATCTCTCTTTTCCAGGGTTTTATTTCCACCACTAGGCAGCAAGAACACTTTCACAAGTGAATATGAGTAAACTTTCTATACACCCTATAGATAAACAAAAAACTTTTTAAGAGATACACATAGAGTTGCCCATTTAACAATTTGCTGTTATTATTGTTTTGGTTTTTACTTAATACATTTTAGGACTTTCTCATGCAGTAGTTACAATGACTGTTTGTAAGACAACTTCTAAGTGGAGAGGGGACGTCTTAAGAATTTAAAGAGATTATTTTAGAAAAAAATCAGCATTGAAAACTGTAAAAAACAAAAGTAAAATAAATAAAAACCATAAAAAGCAAAATAAAAACACCACATAAACAACAATGGGGGAAGTTTTCACTCTGTAATTATCACTTAGAGAACTGGTGAAACAGAATGGAAGGAAAGGTAGAAAGTTTCAATAGAGTGGAAAAATTCTATCCCAATGTATCAACAGCTCTGACTCTTCATTTTCTTCCTTTCTTTCTGCTCCCAAAAAGAAAGAAGTTATGTGGGAAGCTTCATCATTAGAGGTTGGATCTGTAAGATACAGTAAAATAAACTATCATGCATCTTTCCCATTATTCTTTTCACCTTTCCTCTACACAAAGCAAAGCAAAGCAAAACAAAACCCAAACCCAGAATTATGGCATCAGTGCAGGAGTCCATGAAAATATAGTTTTGCCAGGTAAATTATGAGTTAATTGTTAATTTTTTAGAGGAATTGTTTACAAAATAATTTACCGAGGGGTTATTCCCAGTAGTATTCTTCTCTCATTAATTGTAGTTTTTCATTTAATTAGAAAAATGATCTGTACAAATCTTGTCAGGAACACATCTGCCACATAAACTGTGCCTCTATGAGCAACACTTTTTCTATGTGTTGGGATGTAGTCTAATTTATTTTTTAACTGTATTTTTAAAAACAAAAGGTTTGTCTCTATATACATACCTCTACTTAAAGAAAAAAAAATTTACAATCCAGGTATCCATAGTCTTAAGAGAAACTATACACATACATATTAATTAATTTGATTGGGATTTATGGGCTTTGGCTTTTGCTATTCTTCTTCCTGAATGGGGAAGGGAACAGGGTACAATTTTTTTTTCCCATTTGTATGGTTCTCCTCCTTCATCTGTCTTTTATATTTTGCTATTTGACAGCTAAGCCAAATGCAACATTTAGGGTTTTGGGGACCTCTTAAAGATTCATTAGACAGAATTTGCATTTTCCTCCAGAAGGAATGACTGTTAGGACAGATCCCACTATGCTCAGCTGCACAGGGTGTGGATGTTGAAGGGAACCTTGGGTAGAGGGAGTGGTCCCTGTCTCCTGCATATTACACTGGCTGTGCTTATCCTGGCAAAGCCTAGTGGAGAGTTGAGGCAACCATCCAGATAATTCCGGCTGAAAACCTGCTGTGGAAGAAAAAAGGTCGGAATTATCCTGGTTTGCCCTATATATACATTAATCATATGCACTGGAGTCAGTCAGTCAGTACATCAAAATTTTCCCTGGGTAGACACAGACCAAGTGTCCCAAAGAAAACATGAGCCATTTGTTTGGGCCCTGAATTTTGTGTTCCATTTCACTTGGTGAAAAACCAAGTGGAAGTTTTCAGATGTGGAGCCCACATTTCACTTCTTGGGATAGTGATCAGTGGCTGGGCAACAACCTCAATGTTTGAAAGCAGCTGGGGAGGTGCCTCTAAAAGCTGCCTGGCTCTAAGGAAAAGAAGGAAAGACTGTGCACTAGCTTCCATATTCTGGCTCTCTCTTTGTTTTTCTCTCTATGTTTTTTTCTCCACAC
>NC_081575.1:41644260-41694053 GCF_022355385.1 Mustela nigripes
TCTTTTTCTGTCCTGTCTCTTTCTTGTCCTTTTATCTCCCTTTTTGCTTTCTTGTTCATTCTTTCTGCCTTTCCCTCTCTTGTTTTCCCTTTCTCTTTTTGTCTATCTCTGTTTACCCCCTTCTTTCCTCCCTTCTTAAGTTTTTACTTTCTGTCTTCTTATCTTTAGGGGAAAAAAACAGGACATAGCCATCGTGAAAAATATACGTAAACTAACAAGAGACCAAACAGGTAGAGTTAATATTTTTTATTTCCTAATTTTTAGCCAGGGAGTTGTTGCTGTCTTCTATGCAACAAGTACCCCAAATAATTTCTCTCTTACCCCCAGGTTGCATGTCTACATCCAATGACTGCAAACTAGAGCATGATCCATTAAGAATATGTCTTGTTTTTGCATGGTCTATGAGCAAGGAATAATTTCTTTAAAGGTTGTAAAAAAAAAAAAGAATATGATGCAACAGAGACCATATATGACTCACAAAGTCAAAAATATTTACTATCTGGGCTTTTACAGAGAAAGTTTGCTGCCCCTGAATTAGAGACCATCAGGGTATTTAGGTTTGGAAAAGTTCCAAGTAAACTAAGCAGAAACAGGTATCATGTTAAGACATTGCTGGTCCATAGTTAGTGCAGTCTCTGACAGGCAGTGGTGTTTGCCATGGTAGAGCTGTGGTTTTGTGAGGGACATTTTAGAAACCTTCAGAAACCATTTTAAAAAGCTTGTTACCAAGAAGAGATAATAAGGAAACTTTTTTTAAAAAGTCCCTAAATCCACAGCACACATGAATATTTATTAAATCTTGCCTTGACTTATTCTGGCAAATTTAGCAACTGAGTACTAGAAATCCCTCAAAGGCTCTTTTTTTTCCACATAAAGAAGTATAAAATATCCCTGAAATAGAAGGTCATTAAATTATTTCTTTATAGATTTTGGTTTGAAGTAACCTATGATGACAAAAAAAAAAAAAAAATTAAAGAGGCCTGGGTCTGATAGTCTTTTGCTTCTCTAGACAAAGCTGTGAAACCATACCAAATTATCAGACACAAAATAAAGCTAATTACATTTAAATTATTTGTGATCTTCACAACTGGTAAAGAAAAAAAACCCTTGAACATAGTTTTGACAAGGGTGCTTGAGTTGGTATAAATTCATTTTTCATATTATAAGTGCAAGTGCAAAGAACCTTTTTTCATTTGTCTATCTTGAGAGTTGACAGAAATTAGGAAATATTCTAGAAAGGAAATGCATAGTCACTAGGCCCACTTTGGGGTGTGTACTTATTAGAGAATGAAGAAAGTTTAAGCCAATAGGAAACAAGGAAAGTGACAAACTAAAACTATTAAAAGGAAAGCAAATTCAATTTAAAAAATTCTTTCGGGGCAGTTGTATAAACCAAAATTACAGTGCATCTAGAAAAATAGAATTAGCTCTACAAAAGTGACTTGGAAACAGGACACTTATTTAAAAAAACCGTAACTGAAGAAAGAAATAAAGCAATAAAATAGAAGCAGGAAGAATGGCAGCCCTAAGAAATTGCTTCTACTGTGATGTGTATACTTTCCCAAAAGAACTCAGTACTCTTATAAATCTCAGGCGCTGAATCTGTTACAGATGTAGGCAGAAGAACAAGTGAGAAAAAAAACCTTATATATTTAGGAATGTCCATGAGGTCTTGCTACTGCCTACTAACCTGATTTATCAGGTTATCAAATTAATCGATTAGCTTCTTGTAAATAATCTTATGTCCAAGTAGTTATGTTAGGGGTAGTTGGCATATTTTTAAAAAGTTAAAAGACAACTAACCTATAGACAAAGACACAATTTACTATTTTTCCAGGTTCAAATAATAATGTTTTTTATACCCACAGCTATGTACATCCATTAACAGACAAATCATTAAGATGAGAAAGGATGCATTAATATGGGTGCTAATTCATTAATCTTTGGCTAACATTAACTAACTCATAGATATCAACAGTGGTATTTTCTAAAACCTATGGGTTAATATTATAAGACTTAAAATCAAAATTTAATCTCTAAATTGACATCAGAAATGAATTCTTTCTAATTGATTGAGATGGGTCCTTTCCTTTAACTGGTATGGAGAAACCAGCAAAAATAATATAGGTTTCCTATATATCAAATCAATCCTATATATCAAATCAGTCCTATATATCAAAGAAAAATGTATTATTCAGCATTATATATTTGGGAAAAAAATATTTGCCTTCTGGTATAACTAAACAATTTATAATGTAGTCTCATTGAAAATACTATATGCATCTTAAATAATGAAGCTTAATACTAACCTGTTGAAAGAGTCATATAGGTTGACAACCTGACTTTGTCTGTTGATATTACTAAAGATCTGGGTCTTGATTCTGCCTCTGGCAGATGTAAGGCTCTGCCTGTGTTGTCTGCCACAAAGATTGAGGCAATAAAATTTTTATTTAACTAGGTGTATGTGTGGGAAGGAGGAGCTTTCTAAACAGTGTGTGGTATTACTTACCCTACAAAAACTTTTCCTTTCTCCTCCCTCTCCAAGTCCTTGGCTTGATATTTCATAGATAGTTCATTGGCTTAAATATTTTGGTAAGCATTTTATTCTCTACTGAGTAATGTTAAGGATACTAATTAATTATTTTTGAAAGGTTGGTTGATCAATGGCTAACATGAATTTGCTGTGACCTTGCAAGTATAGTGAATTATATTTATTCACAGTTTTGACTTCGAAGACTGTTATTTCTGGTAATGAATCCTTTACTTTTACTGTTACATTTTACCTGTGGTTGGGTGGGTAGGGAAGCATAACAGTACGTAGAATCTACTCTGGAATATTATCCTCATCTCTAAATTCTTTCTAATCTCTCTTCACCTCTTTCCTGAGAGTAAAGATAGGTAATGGAAAACATTCAGAGAATACTGAGGGAAAGATCATATGGAGAGTAGCAAACAAAAACAAAAACAAAAACACCCCAAAAAAACAACCCCCCCCAAAAAAAACCACCCTGTAAAATGTCCTTTCCCTCCTCTTTTTCTCCTTTACCCTCATGCCCTAGAAACTTGTAGATGGAATTAGTTTCATTCAGTGCAATCTTATGAATAGGAACAAGACTACCTGCTCCTTAAATTGTCTTTTCTGTGGCTCCTTTGTACTTAAAGACAGTTTTATCCAGGTCTTCTGATCCTTTTTTTTTTTTTTTAAGGTGTCTGTTCTTTGCGCCCCTCGAGCAGTAGACTTCTTGATTGAAATTCTACACAGTTCTTTCTTAACCTCAAACTCTCGTGAGAAACTTTAGTCCATTGACATCAGCACATTTGGGGGCATATTGGGGTATAATTCCTTTTCTCTTGACTTTAACATGAAGGGGATAGTGGGCATATCTAATTTTATTCCATTTGAGTTAATTGCTCACAATGTGTTAAATTTCCACGGTTGTGCATGTCACCCCTGCCTCACAGTTTTTAGGTCACAGACATCAGAATGCCTAGAAAAGGATTTTATTACTCCCCAAGGAAAATTTACTTGAATAGTGTCCAATATGTCCAGCTATTAGAGGAACTATTGGCAATGGGTACTTACAGATCCATGTACAAAAATATTTTTTGCATGCCTCACTTAGAAGTGACTAGGGATCATCTGACACCAGATGTATTCTCCACTCATTTGTCATTCCACTGTCAGCACAATCACATGGCTAACACTAAGTATTAGAAAACTGAAGATTAGAATAGTGAGGAAATGTAAGAATGTAATCAGACATTATCATTTTCCCTTAAATTACTGAAGGAGTTATGGGAATCTTGAGTTTCACTCACTCAATTACTCCTTCAGTAATACTGATACTTGAGGCCAAATTCATAAATATAACTTCAGCAGACAGAGATGATCAAACATATATGTGACAGTATCTTTAGTATACTAATGTCTTTCTCTAGTGTAATAATGCATGAATAACTCACATAGAGATCCCTTCAGTCTTTCTATGAATAGAAGGGAACATTAAGATAAATCATTTAAAAGGAATTTTTTTCTCTTCAAAGTCTACTTAGATATTTATAGATTTTTCTGAAGTTTCAGACAGAACCGGCTCAATTTTTAATTGTTAATAAATATTACATAGGTATTTTTAAGTACCTTGATTGCTTTCTTTTAAAGGCAAGCAACAGCTACAGGATTGGGTTATTTCTACTTTTAGTCTTAGAATGTTATTTTCTCCACCTGATCAGTGGCCTTGAGCCTAATTCAATAACCTTTATATTTTTATGTTTTTTAATCCTTGCAGAAACACTGAGATAAGATGGGATAGAGAACCTAAATGGTACTCATCCAAAAATGTCCCCGATCTCAGGATCTCAATTGCACAGCTGGGTTCTATTGGTCACATGTCAGCTTCAGAGCACATCTGTTCATTCCTCAAGGATCCACTAGGCCCCATGAACAAAATGTGCTCTGTGTACAGTACTTTACACCACAAAACCCAGCAGCTGCAGGGGTGAGAAAATATCTACTTCTCAAATTTGTGTCTCTAGGCAGTTTGAGTAGGGTGTTTTCTATCTGGCTTTCTTTTGCTTGTCTGTCAGTTCTGACATTCAGATGCCTGTTGGCAACAAAGTTGCTTTTGCTATTCTCAGGACAGATGTTTCTAGCCTGGGAAGAGACAAACCAAATTTTTACTGGAAAGTAGGAATTCTTGCCACATTCAGGCACCAAACCTGAGAAAACACAAGGAAGATCTTGGCTACAGGCTCAAGAATGGAAAGGTAGGCCACTGCCAGGAAAATAATGTCCAGAGCTGAAGACTTTTAGTTTTAGCCTTTATGAAAAAAATGTTTGTGTCAAATCTCCCCATCTCTGCTGCCTCATGATGGCCAAAGGACACTTCCTTAGTAGGGCACGTGGAAACAGTGCAGATACAACCTTATCTTGGTAAGTAACATCTTTCTATTGAAGCATTTTGAGAACCGTTGGTCATATGAGGAAGAGAGAGACTGAGAGGGAGATAGAAGATGGGTGGAGTCCCCTTCATGTACTTTGAAACTGTATGCACTGGAAAAGTATGTGTGCTAATGAGATTGAGTTGGAATACCATGAGAGTGGTCCAAAAGAAGCTGAAGATACATCAAAAGTGAAGATATTAAACATTAATGGGTTAATGACATAGACCTCATTAATTTGATTCATAGAAAATTATTGTTGTAGATCAAGGATGATATTATGAAGTCTGCTTTTACAATCCTCAAAGACCTCATTGCTAGTTTTTGGAGGAAGGAGTAGTCTTGGGTCAACATATTTTAAAAGAGATGTGAGGGACAAGCATAGCTTATAATATTGTAACTAGTTTCCCCCCCCCAGGAATGTGTCTATATTTATATAGCATAACCTGTTAAATCTGTACCAATGGCTGCAAATACAGACCACAGAAGCTTCTTTAATAACACACATACACCAAGTCCAAAATTTTCTACTCTGTCATTCATGTGTAAATCAAGTATATTATTCATATACTTCATCAACTTCCTGAATGCATGCTAAAAATGCCAAGAAAAAACTCGTTAATTGTGACATGGTGACTGCTCAGCCAGCTCTAAAATGTTGATGGAAAAAGAAAAATTGTCAAAGGGCCTTTTTAAGAATTTCTGCAGGTTACACTCGCAAATCAGAATTCAGAGAACATGAATTTCCTCATTTAGGAAGGAAGGATTAAAATCAAACACCCTCCAGTGGTTGCATCTAAAAACTGCATAGTTGTCCCAAATGGCTTACTTCTAAAAGGAGTCTTCCTGTGCACCACTGAGTACACAGAATCCAAATCCCTGCTCAGTCTGATGGTTGTATAATCTCAAAAAAATTAAAGTGATCTTCTATGGACTATAAAATTTCTGCCATCCTAATGACTTCTTGGGTGTTTTTATGTTAAGTTCTTTAAATGTCAGGGTATAGTAGGTGACAACTTCCTAACATCTCTTCTTATTCAGTGAGTTACAGTCCCCAACTCAAATCTTGTAGCTTAGAGCTAGGAAATATGGCTTATATAAGCCTCACACTCTATTGTCAAAGAGGATGTTCAGATGGGTCTTTGATACACTGAAACAACTAATTTCAATCAATTTAGCCAAACAACTAGCTAACTCAATGAGGTGTAAAATATTTTACCACCTGTTAACTACATTGACCCACTGTGTTGATTAATTGACCAGTCAGGTCCCCAAAATAGACTATAAGAAGCAATTTGGGGATGCATCTCTTTCACCTTCATGCTGCCTGGGTCTGACTCTCACCTATGCACAATAGCTTCTTCTTTACATAATAAGCTATTGTCATCTACTGAGTTCTAGGTAAAGTGACTCTCTTGTGTTCTATATTACCCCCATTTCCCTTTCTGATGTATGCAATGGTAAAGCACTGTTTTCAATTTCAGAAGAACTGGTGGAGTTGATAAAGACTGCCTACTGTGGTACCAACAATTTTGGAATGCAAGAAGACAGAAAGCCCAGCACGACATTGAATCCTATTGAAGATGACTTAACAGAGAGTACAAATTCCATTTTGGTAATGACATTACTTTAATACAATTTAGGATATAATTCTAAAAATTGATGTTGCAAAATGTTTACATTTAAAAAGATACTCATGACAAAGTAGAAAAAATAGTAATCTAATAAATTAAACAAAATATTTAAGAAATGTTTTTAATTTTATATCAATGTTAAACCCCTTTTAATATTCTTTTGAATATGAAAAAATAAAAACAATATACTCTTTAGCCTAGTTTAAGGACTGAAGCTATTCATATGAATTACTCACAATTTTTTTTCTCCCAGTAGAAAGCTCCTTTTTAGCTTTCATGTTTGCCTTGTTAACAAAAAATGCCATTTAGACACTGTCATGCAAAAATTTAAACCCTGACTTACGTCATTCTCATTATTTCCTTCTATCTTAGACACTGCTCAAACAAAATCAATAAGCACCTATGAAGCATTCAATGAGTTCAACTTTTCTGCTAGATGATGACAGGAATATGGAATAAATGAAATATAGTCTCTGCCCTCATGGAGCTTATAATCTTCCTGAGTAGATAAAATATAAATAGATGGGAAACTATATAAAATAATAGAATAAAATGTCACAGGAGTAAAAAAGTTTATAGGCCAAAAAGTGACTTTATGTGTGAACTTTGGACTGGAGAAATTATTATGGGCCTTTTATACAGGCAGTGATATGGAGAAGAGTAAATAAGATTTGTAAAGGTATAAAAGGCTAGCATGAACAAAAGCATTACAAGGACATACAATGTATATCAAAGGCACAATATGGTTCCAGTGAAAGGTGTAAGGAAATGATAAAAAACAAGTTTAGGAGATTGATCTGGGCTAACACCAGACTACAGGAGTGTTTAACTGATGATTATGGATTTTATCCTACAGGAGATGTTGAACAATTTAAGGTTGAATGGGGAAGTGATATGATCAAGAAATTATACATATTTGAGGAAATAGATGGATGAGAAGAATACTAAGGAAGGCAGAGAGTAATCAACATTGTAGTAATGAGGTGATTAAGGCCTACACTAGAAGGTAAAACTGAGAATCTAAAAGATGAAACGGACACTGGATTTAGGAGAGAGATACAGAAGAATCAAAAATGACTCAGAGGTATCAACAGGTTTCTTGGGGTTCAATCAATGTAGAACTTGTATCTCAAGTCATAAAGATGAAAAGAATCACAGAAAGAAAAGAGTGGAAGACTGTGAGAAGGAGCTTGGGGAATTATTACATTTGTGGTACAGGGAGTAATTGACCAGTAAATACTGTTTTCTTTGTTTCTTTCTATGTACATTTAAGTGTGCATATTCACGTGCATACAGAAACATACTTAGATACATATGCATTCTGAGAAAAGAGATAAACAACCAAAAATCAAGTGTTTCAAATTATCTCCTTTCAGTTTAGTGAACTTGGTGGACAGCTGATAATCTGAATAAATGTTTTGGAGTAATATCATGATCTAATAGACTGAGAACCAGAGTCAAATAGATCCACATTCTAATCCTAGCTCTACCATTTGCCAGCTATCTGATCTTGGAGTACTTGAACTTATTTTCTTATCTGTAAGTTAAGGATAATGGTATCAACTCTTTTTCTACATAGGGTTATTATAAACATGAAATGGAATTATATGAATATATTTTATATACTGTGAAGTATGGGAAATAAAAGCTTTTTAATTTTGTTATCACATGGGTACAAATTATCATATTCTGATTGGTAGACACATTTTAACCCTCCTCAAGGATATTAATATAGAATCATATGCAAACTAATTCTAGTAGTTATATTTACTTTCAATGGCATTTTAAACTCTTTGAAGACAGGGTCATATTTTAAGCTTTCCTGTATTCCCCTTACACTTTAGCCTGTACAGCACTCTGAACATGAACAGGAACTAAATATAAATTTTTTACTTGAACCTGAATTTATTCTAAAAGCTGAAATATAGCTTTCAATATGTAGCATATTTTAAAAGTAGCATTCAAGTCCAGAGCCTCTTTAAAATAACTTGAATACACAGTGAGTTCTATACCCCATAGTATCACATACATTATTTTTAATGTGTTTTTTCCAATAAATCTGGAAATGAGTAACAAGGCATATTTTCAGTTATTAGTGACAACGAATGTAGGTATAAGGAGAAGGACAATGACAGAAGACCAGCTTTGAAACTGAAATGCATTGAAAAGGCTTTGACTTTTATATATATTTTTAAGGATCATCATTTTCTTAGAATGCTAAGGCAATGTAATTTTAAAAATACCATTAAGGCGCAATACCTAAAATGTAAAACCATAACTGAAATGCAAGTGAGAGTACCTTTTAAAAAATGTGCATGCCAGGACACAGACATAGTGGAGAAATTTGAATTTAATAAAATCTCCTATGAGAAACAACTATCTAAATACTTGGTTCTGACATCTGAAGCCTCCATGTAACTTCATAAAAGAAACAAAAATTTTAAATACAAAACTGAAAGTACTTACTTCCACTTGGAATCAGGTCCCTTTCTGGGATGAAGAGTTTATATCCATAGTGTTTTTCCAGGACATCTGGCAGTATTTCAAGAGCAAACTGCTCTTCTTCAGGATTGTCACACTCTAAAGTATCTTGGTCCACTTTTGTGTAAGACAGATAGGCATCATATTCCTTGTTGTCTTAAATGCAAAGAACAACAAGTGGGTTTTATGTATTAGTAGGTTCTCTTTAACTACTAAATGTCTATAACCATTAACAGGCTGAACTAAACAGTATAATTAGTGACTGTCTTTTACAATTAGAAAAAAAAAAAAAACACATGCCATGTTATAAGAAATCTGGTACATTTCCACATAACGTAGTCATATGATATGAGCTTAAATAGTCATGGTAATGGGAAACCTATAGTCAGGACAGAATAAAAGAGAATTATTATTTGTGACTTTTGGTGACTATACATATTTGTGATGTTCAGTGATGTGTGAATGATTAGCTCAGTGTGATTGAATGCAGGACTAAATAGACCAAAGTCATGGATTTGAACTTTTTCTGTGCCAGTTGGCTTGGCTCTGTTACTTGGTCACAGGCTATATACCTCGTTTGCACAAATATGTGCAAGAGATCCAAGAGGGGCTGGGCCCTAGAGTCTGGAAGATCAAAATAATCCAGCCTCACTCCTGGAGACACTACTCACAACACATGCCATATTTCCAGTTGGTTAGTATTGTCATCTTCATATACAAAAAGTAGTTCATTATCAAATATTAGAGACAGCAGCTGGGTTTTATACAAGTGCATTGTCTGTTATTCTTGTTCAATCCATGGCCAACTAATTTGACACAAGCTTCCAAAAGAAGCCATTGTTTCAAAATATACATCCTTCCATTATTGCTAAATTAGGTTTTCCCTTCACACACTTAGGGAATTAACTATGCTTTGAGAAAGTATTTTTTTCCTCCTTTGCTGTGTTGGCTCTCTCTCTTCAGCCTCTCCAAAGAGAAAATGTAAAATGTTTACATATTTTTCCCCTAAAAATTATTAATACAACCACTCAAAATATTAGTCTCCATTGGTTTTAGAAAAGCCACATTGGAAAAGTTATAGTGGTTTTCTAAATTCCCTTATTTATAGAAAATTATTTTTAAAAGTTAATGTAGTGAACATAGACTTAAGTGAAACTTAATATTTAGTAAACCTTGTTACTTGCAAATAATAGTTTTAAAAGATAGGCAAATATTTCAGGGTTTGTTTCTAAACCTCATCAATATTTTCCATTAAAGCAGACCTGATTACAATATAGCAAATCCTGACCAAAATGTAATTTACAGAATGAAGCAGCCACTCATCTATACCATTAATGATTTAGTTCTACCTACTAAAGGAGAAATAAATGATAGGTATATGGAGACATATAAATACCTTAGAGTAGAAGTACACGGCACACCTTGATTATCTAGTGATATCTGAGGCAGGATTATATTTTTCTAATTCTAGTAAGATTCCAGTCTTTACCACCCCCACATGAAAGGAACTCTGGTAATTTACGTTTTGATGGTGCCTGAAGACAAGAGGTTTTTCTTTAGCATGTCCTCTGGCTGGAAAAGGCTTCCATAAAACTTGGTTGGGTTACTTGATTGCCAAGAAACAGATGCACATGAAGGACTGCCCTGGATAGTTGAGATCATTTGGCTTACAAATGGGGCACATTCCACTCATATGCATAAAACACCACTTGGAAGTGAGAATGTTCATAAGCAATGCTAATGTAAGAACCTCCTGGTAATCTTAGCACCTCTGCCCTTGTTCCAATCAAGCTCAGGATGCACCTGCAAGTCCTTGACTTTCTCCAATTATAATTACTGACCTGGGACTTAGAGCTGCTGATGATACACAGCTGGAAGAATAAAATAGGCCAAAGGACAAACAGATCCATTCCTATGAACAGAATGTATTTCATTGTTCTTAATGGATGATGCTGCTGCCTCAAATTCCATAATGTCAGACTAGGCCCTTGTTTCCTCTGATTTTGATGACATTTCTGCTTTGCAAACTCCTTAAATTCAACTACTTATTAATTTATTCAGCTGTGATTTGTTGAGCATCTACTATGAGCTAACCATCTGTAATGACTACCTCTTTCACTCATTGGGCCAGGCCTTTTATATTTTTGTCTATATTGTTTATCCTAAGACTATTTGCCCTCCAAACATGCCTAAACTCACATATTCCTCGTCCCTACTTGTTTCACCTATACCTTAATATAGGTGATGCTACAGACTTTCTTCTAGAAAAATATTGCCATATTTGCATATCCCAAATCAATTTGTGATAAAGAATGTGGATGTCTTTGATATCTGTTAACACCTAACATGTCTGGATAATAAATTTTACCTAACATTCTAGAAGCACACCATTCTTTTGGGAAAGTGTTGCTTCTGATTTTAGTCATGTCCCTTTAAAATGAATTAAATATTTAAAGAATTAAAGAGCTTATGGTGGCTGGACAGAACAGGAAGAGTGCTCTTAAAGCCACCATGTCAGATGTCCCAGAAGCTCTAAGATGCCAGTTAGTGAGCAAGCAGCGATGCAGATGCCACAGTTTAAAAAACGCACTTCAGCCTTATATAGGCAGCCAAGAAAATCTCATGAATATCCACAGCTGTTGCTCTTAGAGAGGAGCAAGATGGAAGAGCAAAATCAACAACATGATGTAAATAAGGTTAACAACAAGGCCTGAAAATTGTTTTAAAACCAAAAGGCAATTAAGTAACACCACTCTGCTAGGCAAGGCTAATGAGCCTTCTTCTGTGTTAAATCATGCTGACTAAGCTCATCTGAGGAACCAGAAAATAGAGCACAATGCAGATGGCAGAGACTTACAAGAAAGAGAGCTTGCACAGCAATCACCATGCGTATATTGTTCCCAGTGAAGAGAGAAGTTATGAGGAAGGGAACCAAACTGAAGAATTTTCCTGTTGTCACTCCTGTCCTTCCAGTTTTCAAAGCTCATTTTAATCCTGTTCACCACCAGGAAGCCATTCCTGTTTACAACCCAGTTCTAGGGCTATGCTAAACACGGTGCTAAATCCTTAGCTTCTAAAGTGCAAAGACTGTGTAACATTGTGGATTATTATATCCCTAGTGCCTACTATAGTATGTGTATATGTGTTGATCCAGATGAGGAATATAAGTAAATATATCATACATAAAGCCTGCCACATAGTGGACACTTAATTAATATTTAATGACTGAACAACTCAAAGGTCAAATAAATGAAGCTATCATTGGTGGATTAAAATGAAATGACGGGGCGTCTGGGTGGCTCAGTGGATTAAGCCACTGCCTTCGGCTCAGGTCATGAACTCAGGGTCCTGAGATCGAGTCCCACATCGGACTCTCTGCTCAGCAGGGAGCCTGCTTCCCTCTCTCTCTCTCTCTCTCTCTGCCTGCCTCTCTGCCTACTTGTGATCTCTCTGTCAAATACAGAAATAAAATCTTTAAAAAAAAATAAAATGAAATGAGGTTTATAAAGAATGATTAAGAAGTAAAAGTCTGTTGGATTGATTTTATTTTATAAAAACAAGGCATTTTTATAAGAACTTTCAAAAATGCTACTATACCTATGAATTAAAGAGAAAGTATGAACAAAAAGTATAAGGGTAAAACTAAGATATGTCCATGAGATGCCAAAGTACTTAAATAAAGAAATGAAAAATTTGGAAGTTATCTAGCTGATATTTGGCATCATGAAACCAAGTATTTCTAATAGAGCTTTAATGTTCATTTATTTATTCATCCTCACCACATACCTGCTGACTTTTTAGTATTCCATTCAGCTAGTACAGGTGTTGTATATTTAAGGTCTAAGTTTCCATGTAGGAATAAAAAAATATTTGAATTCTCCTTCCTAATGAAAACCCTTGAAGTCCCTTCCTTCCACATTACATTTGCTCCCTAAAACAACAGGTTTGGAATCAGTACATACAATTTTCTAACCAAAATGCTCTATATTTTTGTCATTTTTCACTACATGAACCACACTGGAGATGTAGATGCAAAGTAGAAAATTTAATCCTGAAATGTCCTATGATGCTAGCATGGATTCAGCCTTACAAATATGTACTACAACTGATCAGTTAATCTGGATTCTTGGGTATGGGTGATGAATATAATTAATTATTGCAGATTAACTTAATAAATTGTATCATCACAGAGGGTATTGACAAATTGCTTATATTCATGACTCAAGACAAATTAATCACAGGAGCCTCCCTCTCATGTTCTTTCATTTAGACAATGTGTCTTCTATATTCCCAGTTGAATAATTTAGCCACTTGTTGGCACCTGTGAATCAGTAACTATTTCCTCAGTAGTACATTTCATCTAGTTATTTTACATGTGCAAGTAAGAAGTCAGATTTTTTCTTTTTTTTCAATTTATTAACATATAGTGTATTATTTGTTTTAGTCTTACACAATTCACAGCACTCACCATGGCACATACTCTCCCCAATGTCCATACTCAGCCACCATATTCCTCCCCTCTCCCCTCCAGTAACCCTCAGTTTGTTTCCTGAGATCAAAAGTCTCTTAGGGTTTGTCTCCCTTCCCAGTCCCATCTTGTTTCATTTTCTCCTCCCCTTCCCCCATCCACACCCTGCCTTTCAAATTCCTCATATCAGAGAGATATGTCTGTCTCTGATTGAGAAGTCAGATTTATCTATATTAATTTCTGTATCTCGAAACTGACCATACTTTCATATATATTGTTGGAGCACATAATTATGGTTGGAACAGGCCCTAATCTCTCATTTTGAAACTATGCCTGAATAAGGGTCTATAATACTTTTAAATGACTGCTATAATAATTAGGTAGAGGGGCACCTGGGTGGCTCAGTGGGTTAAGCCTCTGCTTTCGGCTCAGGTCATGATCTCAGGGTCCTGGGATCAAGCCCCGCATTGGGCTCTCTGCTCAGCAGGGAGCCTGCTTCCCCCTCTCTCTCTCTGCCTGCCTCTCTGCCTACCTGTGATCTTTCTCTCTATCAAATAAATAAAAATCTTTAAAAAAAATAAAAAAATAATTAGGTAGATATACTGCTTTGATAAAGAGCATGCATATGTACTCATCAAACAACATTCAACATTTCTCTAATTGACTATGAAAACATAAGTCAACTAAAATCCACTCATCATTATTTACATAATAGAAAACATAGGACCAATATTGAAGATTCCTCAAATTTTTTTTACAGTCATCACCCTGCCCTTCTTCTACCACTATAAAAATAAACAAAATCATGAATCCATCTTCTTTAAGACCATGATCTTACAAAAACAAACGAAAGCTCTAACCTTCATTATTTTAATATAATGAAACGTAGAATCAAAGTCTGACTTTTTAATGACTTAAAAATGGACTTCTTTTTAATCTTGGTTTACCTAAGGGGTTCCACACATACATTTCCAAGACTTACAGTAGTTTGTGGCTGAGGACTTTATGCATATCGAGTTACATGTCATGATTTCTTATTGGTATTGATTTGATATATGGTAATTTATTCTCTTGAAAAATTAAATCATTTTTGAATGTTCAAAGAAACAAGGCTCAATGCAATGCTTTACTGATATTTCATTCAAAAGATTTCTAGGGCCCTAGATGGCAAATATAAGAAAATTATAAACTACATTCTGAATTTCTATCCTTTAGGTCATTTTTGAGACTGGTTCTAAAATCATCCAAAATATGTGGATCCAGATGCACTGTGAGATTTTAAAAAAGACTTTTCATAGCTTTTAATCTGTTTCTTAAATGATTTGCTTATTTTTTTAATGTTAGGAATGGCTAAAAATGATCTGTACCTAAATCTTAATTTTCTGGAGGAAAATAATGGAATTGATTCTTAATTTATTTCTTAGTAAGGGGAAGGGTTTTGACAGCAATTGTTTTAGTTCCAGATCAGTTCATGTCTCCTTGTTAAACTGTTTATTTGGAAATAGTGTCAAACATACAAAAATAAAATATTTTCAGAGAACGTCTGTATATCCTTTAACCAGATTGTCCTGTGGTTAATATTTTCTCCCCTTTGTTCTTTCTTGATAAATACATAAATTTTTTTCTGAACTGTTTGAGGGGTAACTTGCTTTAGTCTGAGCCCTGTAACTCTAAATATTTCATCATGTATCATTTAAGATTAGGGATATTCTCCTACCTAATCAAAAATTCATGCCTTTTAATTGAAGTTGAACAGGATACAGCTTACCATTGGTAGTTTCATCACCTCCAAAATGCTGTCGGTAGAAGAGCATCAGTTCAATATTGTAGCATTTGTAGATGATCACAAGAAGTACAAGGAGGAGGAAGATTGCTCCCAGACCTCCTGCAAGTTCAATTTTGTAGATTAAATCTGGAACAGATAGAATAAACAGGAAAGGGTAATTAAATCAGCAACACTTGGGATCTTTCCATATTTCTAGTCTGTAAGATGTACAAACCATTCTGCTTTTCTTTCCAAAAGATTCTTCCTTTATGCGGTAAGTAGCCTGTTCTCGATACATTTGTGTAAATCAAATTTTCATAAAATTAACTCTTTTCTGAAAATTTGAATAATTTTACTCTTGAAAATGATGTCTACTTGAAAAGGAATAGTCACTCCCAATTTGTTCTGAACACATCTAAATCTTACATATATACTTCTGTTTTAAGAGTATCTCAGGGAAATGTTAGAACTGCCTTTTTCTGGGTCTAGGGCCAGTATTTTGTTGTTTCTATTAAATTATCTTACTGACTTAGTAAGATTACCATCTAGTACTTCTCAGGCCACAGGCCCTATTCTACATGAGAGCAGCATAAAATTATTCTCAGAATCAAATCAAATTGAATGAGCTTGCAAGATGTAACTGTTTCATTTAACCCTAGGAAAATAATCCAATAGAAGGTGACCTGGGAAAATTAGCTTATCCATTCCCCCTACTTATTTGAATAAATGACTATTATATATATATAATATAATATGCCCAGTGTGACTAAAAGTGAATGAGAAACCCAGGTTAATAATTTGCACTATTCATCCAACACTAGGCTAACTGATAGTAGCCCTAGGCTGCTCCAGAGGAGCACCCCTAGAGCACTAATAGCTGCAAAAATTAAATCAACACATAATGGAAGGAGATCTAATGTATCCCAGGCTCAGGGTTTGATTTATGCATAGCTTAATTAGTGATATTAACAAATCTAAGGGGTATCATCAAAAAAGAGGATAGTACCATGAAATTCAGAGGAATGGGAAGTCAGAAGAGAATTTAGAATGTGAATTCAGCAAAGTCTAGAAGAGAAAGACTGAATCTGAAAGACACCAGACCAAAGACATATTTTCCTCTGTGTGATAGGGATATTCATTCATCTTAAACATAGATAAAATTGCATAAAATATTAGTTAACCTCCCCTTAATTTAATTCCATAATTACTAACTGACTTTTAAAAATTATCAGTTCTGCTTACTATGTAGCTAGAAACTAGAAAAGAGAGTGAATTTCTAGTTTGTGTATCAGTTGTTTATGAGTTTGGTTTATATCAATCAGCCTCCTTGGATGGGTAAATTCTGTGACACTGTCAAAATCAAATTTCTAACCATGACAGACTGCCACTCCTGAAGGTCTCTTAAAAACCAGACTGTCAACATTTCCCTGGCGATATCCCTTGTCTCTACATAGGGTTATTGCTTAAGAGAAACTAGGCAGGCTCAATATGACAATTAAGATTAAAGAAAAAGATAAACATATACAATATATACTACATACAATTTTTACTACACATATAATACATAGTATTTAAAATATACTACTACATATATATAAAATAGATACTATAAGTAATATATATTATACATAAAATTTTCAACCAGTCTATTAATATATTCTCTAAGTAAACCTTGAGGGCAAGAATCCTATAGGGCAGATTTATAAATGAAGAATCTGAGACTCAGTAGTTTAATTCAGTTACTCAAGGTCATATACCTAAGAAGTGGCCAAGATGGGATGTGAGCCCAGATATTCTAGTTTCAAATTCAAGACCCTTTTTATTATACCACTGTTTTGTAAGCTTCAGCTGGAAATTGACAAAGGAAAGACTTCTCCCTTTTGCTTCATAGAACAATTGGTAATGCTTCATAAGAATATGTAACTTGCAGTGAATTTTGGCTCCTCCTGTCCTTCCTAGGAAAATAACCTAAACTACAATTCACCAGGCAGAATGAAAGGACTGAGTAGGTCTCGTGCACTTCATTAGAGGATACTGAAGAATTCTGTAACTGTACCAGAGAGAAAAGAAGGGCCTTCTGGAGTCCAGCATATGACGAAAAGTTTTAGGTTTCATGGGGAGAGAGAATTTGATCTTGGAAAGGAGGTGGAGTGAGAGAGGAGATGGTAGAAGCCAGAGACAGCATGTTCAATCAGGAAAGTCACTGAGTGGAAATGTAAGAAGCATAAGTAAATGTCTCTTTTTTAGTAAGGAGAGAGAGGGAATGATGGAAAAAGGAAGGGAGTGGGGCTGCTGTGAAGGACAAAATATATTAATGAAGAATATCATGAGCAGACCCATAACAAGTAGGGATAGGAAACTGGATTCTATCTCTGTCCTGCCTGGTGTGAGAGGTAGTCATTTTGAAAACTGAGCCAAAATGTTTCAGGTAAAAAATGTCGTACCACACATTAGCTCTGCCTCCTGCCGTCTGTATAGAATGTAGCTCCCCAGGAGCCACTATACAGTGGCTGTATATGGGTGGAAAGACAGGCTTGTTTATGAGACCTGAGTGGGGCTACAATATCAAAATCTTTGCTTGTTTTCTCACCATCTTACATCAATTATGCATTCATAACAGCCAGTGTTAAATTGACAGAGCAATGACTTTTTTGTTACTCTAGAAACTGACTTCTCTTTGGTATTAGGACATTGATTGACTTGATTCAATATGTTTTTTTCTGCTGTAAATGTTCATTTACTGTTGTAAATATTTTTGGCTTTTACTCTTTCCTATATTTCTGTCTGTCTCTCTTTCTGGTCAGAATAGAATTCAACTGCTTTCAAAGTCACCAAATGGGAATTTTTTCAGCAATTTCTATGCTATTTACAGAGTAGAGTTGCTATTAGGTAGATAAGAAACTTCAGCAGTAGGAACAATTTGTGCTCCCAAGTAGCAGAAACCTTTTTTCAGCAGTAAATTTATGGAAGAAAATCATGGTATGAAAAGTTCCTAAGTGGTTTGGGGGTCTTTGAAAGATATTACCTAATGATGGCTGTTTACGTTGAAAACTGTGTACCTAGTCCTGAGACAACCAGTATTCTTTCATTCAGCCCAGGCAGAGACATTAAAAGGGAAACATGCATCCTATAATCAGAGGGCAGAATTGCCATCACCCACAGGATACCTGGCTTCTCTTTTGTCTTCTCTTTTCAACTGCCATTTCCTATCTCAGCAGGATCTATACTTCTAGGGACATTTCTTGAGAAGGTGAAAGTCATTTTATTTGGACTGTGTCTTATATACACATCACAAAGATAGCTATATCCAGAATAGCAATTTGTGGGATTGTAACTTTTTGTAGGCACTCAAAGTAAAAGTGTCATTCTTTTTAACCTTCTTAGTTTGAACCCAACTATCTCTTCACTTTGAAAGGGGATCGGACATTATAGAATGGGCAAAGTAGCAGCTGAAGTCAAGGGATTAGAGAGAGGGAAGACTGGAAATGTTTTGAGTTATCTCATAAGTTGGTAAGCAGGTTAGGAGATCCCACCTGGGGATTTCCTGTACAGATTGGGGGTTCAGCAGTGGGGCAGTAGCACTGGGAATGAACAGAGAGATTCAGTGATAAGATTTGTTTGTGGGAAAGGCAATATGTGCAGATAAGAAACAATTATCATAATTTCCTTAGCATAAATTCAGTCTCATTCACACACACACACACACAAATGGGATGGACTTCTTACTAAAATGTTAGTTGTAATTGTTGATAATAGTTCATCAGGGAGTGAGCAAGTGGTAGGTGCAGGTAAAAGATGCATTGGAAAGGGTCGTTTTGCTCTGAGAAAGCCTGACCGTGTTAATTGGATATATTAGACATGAGTTTTCATCTTATCAAAGGCTTTTTCATTATATGAAAGGATTCATCAAATGTTTCTTCTCAGGGGCGCCTGGGTGGCTCAGTGGGTTGGGCCTCTGCCTTCCGCTCAGGTTGAGATCTCAGGGTCCTGGGATCGAGCCCCGCATGGCGCTCTCTGCTCAGCAGGGAGCCAGCATCCCTCCCTCTCTCTGCCTGCCTCTCTGCCTGCTTGTGATCTCTCTCTCTCTCTCTCTGTCAGATAAATAAATAAAATCTTTAAAAAAATGTTTCTTCTCGATAATTATCACTTAGGGCATTTTCAACGTCTGACTTACAGCTCATCAGGAAGTTACTGTTCCATAAAAAAAGCCATACTGTTATTCCAGGTGGAAACAATGCAGCCACTGAGGCCAGGCTATGCTGTGATAAAGTTTGAAAGGTTCAACTCCAAAGGAAATATCTGAAGTTTTTCTAGACAAGCCAGAGTGTAGTCTGATTAAAAACATTGGAGCAGAGCCATAAGGCTTCTCACTCTTTTCTGGAACTCTACCATATTGTTGAGCGCTCCTAAAGAAAATGGAATAAGGGAAGATGAACTGCATCCTTTTGCAAAGCAAAAAATCTAACTGCTACTTAAAACAGAAAGTGCACCATGTTCCCCCCAAAGGTTTTATTGTTCTATATAATATTTCCAAAGCATGAATGCTAATATTTAAAAATCAAAAGATTGCATGCTTAGTGTTTCAACTTAACTTGAAAATTCCGAAGTTCTCATATTTCTGGGTTTACATTTCAACAAGCATGGCAATAATCTTCTCGAAAAGAGTAGTGATTGCCCCTTTAAGGTGAAGCATGTTTTCTCTAGCCCCTGTGCTTCTTTCCCCATAATATCCAGCCTCTTAAAAAAAAAAAAAAAAAGTTCACTATCTGCCTGGCCCCTGAGGTATTTAAGTTTTCAATCCCCAATCTGGAAACTGAATTTCTTTAAAAACAGAAATTCATTTAGGTAGCCCAAGGCAGACACTAGACAAGAGAAAATCACAGGTACATCCTGTCTTTACCAATCCCTATTACCTATTTCGGGCCTATTGCTCTGGCCCTCTAAAAGAAGGATTTTCACCAAACAAATACTTTTGAGCACCTACTATATTCTATGCCCTAAGGATATAGTGTAAATAAGGTGGGAAAAGTCCCTGTTCTCATGGAGTTTATATTGTAGTGAGGCGGGAGAGATAAGCAAAAAAATACCACATCCCCCAACACATCTCCATGATGGGCATTAAGAAGGGCATATGATGTGATTAGCACTGGGTGTTATAAGCAACTGATGAATCACTGAACACTACACCAGAAACTGATGATATATTATATCTTGGCTAATTGGATTTAAATAAATAAAAAAGAAGAAAACAAATACATAATAAATACAATAAACAGAAATAAAGCCAAGCAAGAGAAAAAAAGAAAGTGATGGATAGTTCATTAAATGATTAGATCAAGAAAATACAACACACATATATATATTTAATATTATTTCACCTTGAAAAAGAAGAAAATCTTTTCATTTATTAAAACATGGATGAAACTGGAGGGAATTCTGTTAAGTAACGTAAGCCAGAGAGAGAAAGGTAAATATTATACTGCATGCTATCACTTATATATTTATCTGTGTCTAAAAAAAAAAAACCCTGAAGTCATAGAAAAAGAGTAAAAAAATGATTGTCAGGGGCTTGGAATATGGGAGGAAATAGGGAGAAACTGGTAAAAGTGTACAAACTTTTAGTTGTAAAATGAATAAGATCTGAGGATCTAATGTATAAAATGGTGATTATAGTTGATAACATAGTATTGTATAATTGAAATTTGTTAAGAGGGTGAACTTACATGTTTCCATCCAATGAATAAATAAATAAATAAATAAAAAGGAGAAGAAGAACAAAGTATATAGGTGCAGTAATGGATGTGTTAATTAATTCAACAAGGGATACCCATTCACAGTGTATATGTATATCAAATCACCATGTTGTTACTTTAAATATCTTACAATTTTGTCAATTTCACCTCAGTAAAGTTAAAAATTTTTAAACAGAGAAAGTGCAGATATCTTGATATCTCGGTTATCACAAAGAGTAGGCTGAGAAAATGAAGCAGTCCCTGCCCCCAGATCTTGCAGTGAAGGAGATGAAATGGACCTGGCACACTGATTTAAACTGTATTACAGGGGTGACTGGGGGGCTCAGTCGTTAAGTTTCTGCCTTCAGCTCAAGTCATGATCTCAAGGTCCTGGGGTCAAGCCCCACACTGGGCTCCCTGCTTGGCAGGGAGTCTGCCTCCCCCTCTCTGCCTGCCTCTCTGCCTACTTGTGATCTCCCTCTCTGTGTCAAATAAATAAATAAAATCTTAAAAAACCTGTATTACAATTTCAAAATTCTAAATAACAGAAAGCAAAACAAAAAGCAAAAACAAAGGGAGTGTTGTGTAGTATTACTTTATATAGTGTGTGGGCACCTGGGTGGCTCAGTGGGTTAAGCCGCTGCCTTTGGCTCAGGTCATGATCTCAGTATCCTGGGATCGAGTCCCGCATCGGGATCTCTGCTCAGCAGGGAGCCTGCTTCCCTCTCTCTCTCTCTCTGCCTGCCTATCTGTCTACTATGAACTCTCTCTGTCAAATAAATAAATAAAATCTTTATATAGTGTGGCCAGGGAAAGGTATTAAGTAGGTAATATTTAAGCCGAGACCTATATGAAAAGAGTAAGTGAATCATCAGAACAATGGGGAGAAGAGTGTTCCAGGCCCTGGAAATAGCAAAGGCAAAGACCATCAGCCAGGACTGTGCTTGGTGAGCGTAAGAAATAGAAAGGAAGCTAGTGTTTGTGCTACTTAAGACAGATAGGCAGATTGTAGTAGAAAATGAGATCAGATATCACAATAGATTATGTTATGCATTGTAGGCCATGGCATAGATTTGGGATTTCATTCTGAGTGTAAGAGAGAGGGTCTATAATTGGAGGGCTCTGATTAAAGGAATATGATCTGACTTACATATTAAAAGGATCATTCTGGCTACTGTTATGAGAATAGACGATAAGGGGACAAGGAAGAAGAGGGAAGACCATTAGGAGGCCACTGCCATGAGCCAAACAACTGATGTTGATGTTTCAGACTAGGGGGGTGGTAACAATTAAGGTGAGGAAAGTCATCAGAATCTGGACATATTTTGAAAACAAAGCCATGGGATTTGCTGGAGGACTAGTCTGACTCTCAGGATTTTGGCCTGAGCAACTGGAAGGATGATGATGGAGATAGAGAAGGCAACTGAAGGACCAGGTTTACAGGAAGGAAAAATCAGAATTCTTATTTGGGACAAGGGAATATTGATATGCCTACTAGATATGTCTACTAGTGGAGTTTTTGAACAGTTGTTGAATAAGCAGTTAAGAATATAACTCTAGGGGTGCCTGTGTGGCTCAGTTGGTTGAGCAACTGCCTTCGGCTCAGGTCATGATCCTGGACTTCCAGGATCGAGTCCCACATCAGGCTCCCAGCTCCTTGGGGAGTCTGCTTCTCCCTCTGACCTCCTCCTTTCTCATGTTCTCTCTCACTCATTCTCCCTCAAATAAATAAATAAAACCTTTTAAAAAAAAGAATATAACTCTAGAGTTTAGCAAGATTAGGCAGGCTACAGATATAAATTCGGGAGTTGTCAGCTTATATGTAAGTAAGCTCATGAGATGGAGATGGAATGAAATCATCTAGGGAGTGAGAGGAGGGGACCTGAATCCTGCAGCACTCTGATATTTGGAGATGAGAAAGAGGGGAATTAATATTCTCAGTTATGCATGCTTTAGACACGTTTCCTTGCAGAAGGAAGTAGCAGTTATACATTGTGCTTTGGTTTTTACTGTCAGATTATTAGAAATTTTAAGGGTTGCTAGTGGTTGCTTTCCTTATTAAAGAGAAATGGATTTGTTTTTAAACTCAAGGCTATTCCTATCTCTGCTGACTGAGTGATAAGAAACCCACCACCACCATTATTTTTCCTCATAGCAGGAACACTATGTATTTGTTGGGCAATTTTTTGCTTAAAGTTTGTCTTCCTTTGCACTCTCACTACTCTGAAGATTACAAGCCCCATGCCCCACACAGCCTTGAGGATGTCTATCTTATTCATCACTCTATTACCTAGTACTTAGCACAATACTTGCTATACATAATCTTCAATAATAAAAGATAACATTCATTAACCAGATGGGTTCTAAGTGCCTATTAGTGGTCAGACATTGCCCAAGTTGTTGAAGATACAGAGGTACTACAGACCTTGGCTTGGATGATCTCTGAGCCTAAAATAAGACTGGAATGAGCAGGAACAAAGTGATCTTTGCTATAAGGTATCTGGACATGATGAACGTCTGCCCTTTATGTAGGTGGATTATGCGGTTGCCTAGTGCACAGGAGAAGTTATCCAAGTTCTGCATAATAGCAAACACTGAGTGTGGCATATTTCACACTACATCATTATCATTTGAGCCTCAAAATGTCTCTACAAGGTAGATATTATTATCCATGTTTTACAGATAAGAAAATTGAGGTTCAGGATGCTTTATCAGACAAGTTAGTACTGCTGAACCGAGTAGTTGAATCAGTGGTGGAAACAGGATCTCTTCAACCAGAGTCTCTTGATTTCACGTTCCATATTAGATTCCTTTATATTTAAAAAATCCATTATTTTAAGATGGAATCAAATCCATCTGAGTAAGAAATGGTACTAGAGAGATAAAAGCATTATTTTCAGAATAATGACATTTTCCTGCTTTCCCTAGAATGGCTGGTCAAGGTCAAGTATTAGGGTTAGCTGGAAAATAGAAACTCTATCTTGGTTAAGAGGTACAACTAGTGACCTTGTTGACTGAATCTATTCTATTGCTCTATAGCCTAGACAACAAGAACACTGATTGAGAACATTTGTTCTGTTACATTTAGAAAACCTTTGCCAGATACACAAATACAGAACTATTTAGCTTTTTGCAGTAATCAAGAGTTGTGGCAGGGTAAGAGCCAATCTCAGAAGCAGCTCCAGCTGCTGGGATTATTGTTCCTATACCTGCTTTTATCTCCTTTATCTGTAAATTTAGTTTCTTTTCCTTGTTCATTATATGCAATTTCCACCCTGTCTGGAACCAAATTTAGAGAGAGATTTCCATAAGTGTCAAAATATTTTAAAGGATATGCACCTCTCAGAGGCCTCTTAACACCACCAGATCATATCATGAAATATTGTTTATAATCTTTATTATAACAATTACAAGAATATTATGATATCTCTTCACTATTTTTATTTATATTTTAGCCAGGGAATAAAAAAGTGACTTTGTTTCTTATCCAATAATAAAATCCCCAGTTTCTCATTTAAGAATATGAAATGGTGAAGCACAGAGAAAAATTTAAATGTTAATACCTATCAAATTTTATATAACACTTATAACCAAGGTACATTTTATCTCACTAAATTTAATACATAACTATTTCATTTTTTATCTACTTCTTAATGGATAGAAGATTATAGGTATTTTATGTGAATATCCATAGCAAAAAAGATATTTTTCCTTAAAAAGACAAAATGTTTAATAGAAGTTCATGCCTCATGATAAAATAAGGCCAGGAAGCATACTTAACTTCAATAGTTACTTGGTAGCTAAACAAACCATAGTAATACTTATAAAAATAAATACCCTTTTTACGCAGCAGAACACTGGCATGTTTCCGTCCATTTCGGTTTTCCACATGGCAGGTATAATTTGCCAGGTCAGCCTCCACCACTGAATCAAAGATGAGTGTCAATTCCACTTCTTTTTCTCCAAGATGCTCTTTGAGGAGCCTGAAATAAAGACAGTATTCTTGGTTGAACTGGTTTAACTTGGGGAGAGAGCAGCCATGCAAACATATAAATGATTATGTAGTTCACAAGGTCTCCAGTGGGCATGGAGAATCTTAACTGGGTGGAATGTATGGAGCCTTCAATAAGAAAACACAAAAAGTGACTCTTGATGTGAAGATCAGATGGAAAATGAAACAACTGAGGAATTCATTCAGCAAAAAGAAATATTACCATGCCAGTAGGCTTTGGCAAATGAAGCCAACATGATTTATGTGGCAAAAATGAGGAAACATTGGGCTCCATGTTCTAAGCTGAATGTACGAAAACAAATTAGATTTTTGCACCATGCCATAAAGGGAAAAAAATCGATAGGTGTAGTGTTTGTGTTAGAAGTTTGAGTTTTGATAACAGGGCATAAGAAGATAAAGAAATGAAACTTGAAAATGGTTATCTTGTAAAAAGTAAACTGAAAATGTTTAGTAGCCTTCTATCCCCAAATATCCATGAGAGAAGTCTGTTCATTTTCCTCTTGCATTTGTCTAATGCAGGCATGTGCTCTGTGCCCTAACCAACTAATGATGCTAGTGCCCTGCCATGCCTTGCCTTTTCCAGACACTGCTCCCTGTTTTTCTTTCTCCTTTCCTCATATGGAAAACCCTGCCCTATGTGACATTTTCTCATAGTCCTGCTTTTGTTTTCTCAAGTGAAGTTACAAAGGGCCTTAATGGCCAGGAATAGGTGTTCTTTACAGAGGAACTGAGTTGCCAGGAACCTTTCCTATGTGTGGTTCCCATTTCTTCAGAGAGATAGTGTCACCAATGACCAGCTACCTCTTGAATGAGGTGAAAGTGGGTACCTGCTGACTTTTCTGTTTCCTTCTTTAAAAAAAAAAAATGTATATATATATATATGTATATATATATATATATATATAAATAATTTATTTGAGAAAAAAAGAGAGCCAGAGAAAGCATGAGTGGGGGGATTGGGGGAGGGGCAGAGAGAGGGGGAGGAGCAGACTATCCCTACCTGCTGTGCAGGGAACCCAATTTAGGACCGGTTCCCAGGACCCTGAGATCATATACTGGGCCCAAGGCAGACTCTTAACTGAATGAGCCACCCAGGCACCCCTTGCAATTCTACATGCTAGCAATCATGCCATTAAGTTCTGGGCTGTTTCTTTTTTGTTAAGATTTCTTTTATTTGAGAGAGAGAGAGCAGGGGGAGGGGCAAAGGGTGAGGGAGAGAGAGGATCTCCAAGCAGCTTCCCCCTGAGCATGGAACTTGAGTCAGGGCTCCACCCCAGGACCCGTGATCCAGTTGGATGCATAAGTGATTGAGCCACCCAGGGACCTCGGGAGTGAGGTTCTTAAATACATGTATTAGCAAGAAAGAAAACTGGAGCTCTGGGGAAGTTAATTCTCATATCCTTTTTGACACCTGGTTATGAATGCAGGAAAGAATGCTCTGATTTAAGGGCATTTAGCAGAAGTTTGGAGAAGACAACTATGCTTAGAGAAAACTGGGTTCTAAATACAGGCCTCCAATTTACAAGTTTAAGCTGGATCCATCCTTACAAAGTAATTAAGTCAATGGTGCCTTAATTTAACTCACCTTTAAGTTGGGAAAAATACCCTACTCAACTTTGTTGGGAGGGTAAAATGGGTTAAAGCAATTTAAAAAGTAAATAGCATTGTACATTTACAAAGGAATGTTATTAGACATTAATATTTCATTATCAAAAATTGTTTACATTTGGCTCTTACAAAAATATTTACATTGATATTTATTGATATTTAAAATTTTGTTGGCTTAATCTCTTCTGGTTCCCCTTTGAGAGAAAGAAGGCTTAAAGTTGGGTTGGTGGAGGAGAGTTCTTAGAATTTAAGTCTCCCACACTGAAATCTGAAGCCCAGATTATATTACAAATAGACATGCTTTTAAAATTAACCCTGTTTCTGTACCCTCCCAATGATACACATATCTGAGAGTAGATAATACTGGCATTTGTAACTTGAGTAAGTCTCCTGCCCTTTACACTTATGTACCATCACTGACTTAGACAAATGTAAGAATTTTCTTAACCCATTTTATTGGTAGTCTTTCTATTTTCTTCCTTGACAAAGTTGTAGTTTTCTTCTCTCAACATATATCTAACCAAGGGAAAAATGGGAATTTGCCATCTTTATGGTTTATATTAAATTTTACTTTCTCCATTTTCTCCCTGCTTTGGGTAAATCCCATTACACTCAATTCTTTTAGTTTCATGGAACCTGCTATGGAAGAACCCCCTTTAGTGCCAGGAGCTGCTTAAGCACCACAGATTAAGTTTGATTTAAAGCTTCATCTCTAGGGCAGTCACAGCCTCTGCCAGGCATGAGGCCGAAAGTTGATCCTGTCCTTCCAGACCAAGACTTTCCCTTTTCATTTCTAATGCAGTTTCCAAAAACAGCTCTTCACAGGCTGCAGAAAGAATCTGGAGGGAGGAATTGAAAAACGATCCGTCGTCCATCTATTAATATATATGAGGTATCTTATCAGCTCTTGAATATGTAGAAGTGACTTGCTTTTTGGGAGTTAGAGTCAGCTGATGTTTATATCTACAAATCACTCAGTAGAGCAATCATAATTTCTTAGCAAATATTGATATATAACAATCTACCAATGATTCTTTGTCAGTTCCTGATGAAGTGCTTTGCTCTGGCCTAGACATGTGGTGTAAGATAAATATAAACACTAAAAGACCAGGTCCCTGGGGTACCTGGGTGGCTCAGTCAGTTAAGTGCCTGGCTTTTTATTTCGGCTCAGGTCTTGATCTCAGGGTCATAAGATTGAGCCCTGCATTGGGCTCCATGATGGGTGCAGAGCTTGCTTAAGATCCACTCTCTCTCTCTCTCTCTCTCTCTCTCCTTCTGACCTTCCTCCTCAGCTCTCACTTGTGCATGCTCTCACTCCCTTAAAAACAAAAACAAAAACAAAAACAAAAACAGGTCCCTGTTCCCAGTAAGCATTAAAATTTAAACAAGAGACAAGATCTACAAAGTTGAAAAAATATAGACATAATGATGTAAAGAGTGGTACAGTCATGCTTACAACAGCTTTCAAAGATAGGAGAAACTATTTTGACTAAATTATCTGGAAAACACTTGAGAAGAGTCTGCCTAGACAAAAAGAATAAGGAAATGTTTTCTAGGATGGAAGATAGGAACAGGTTTTTGCAGAATATGTGAAAGAAAGACACTACAGAGGCTGGTTTTGAAATAGAGGATACAAATGAGAGGATCTTGGGATATACTACATGAGGTATATTTTGGGACATACTACTTGAAGTAGCTTCAGAAGCATTTTATTCCAAGGATTAGCACTGAAGGCAAGTTATATGCAATAACAAACACCAGAAAAAAAAAAAGAAAATAATAAGTTCAGGTGATGGAAATCACCATCTTCAAAAGTTTTATTTAGTCAAGACCTAGTCTTAAAAACTAATTTAGTCAAGACCTATTCTTAAAAACTAGTACTAAAAAAGCTTGCAAGTTGTCACTCTCATCCTTACAATAAGAAAAACAGTTGAAGAAAATTAAAAATAACAATTCTTAAATCCATCAAAGAGTGGACATCACAGGGCAAACTCCTGCCCGCAAAGTTTGAGACAGGCCAATACTGAGAATCACATTATATTGGGAGCAGAAACCAAGGAGCAGGAGCCAGTACAGATAGAAACAAACTATAACTAATAAGTCAGTGTAAGGCCAGTACACACTAACCTGAGAGTTTAAAAACTCCATTAGATACAATCTTTGGGGGTACTCCACATTTTCAGGAGGTTTGATTCTAGGAGCCCTACCAGGGTCTTAGGGTGAAGATCACAGAAAAGCTTCCCTATGCTCTGTCAGGGGAATTTTTAAAAGCAACTATCTTGAAATAATCCCAAAGCACTCCCTTCTTCTTTAGTAAAGACCTGCACTGAAAGGAAACTCTTTTATCAGAGCCTAAACTACTTGGATTTTACCAAACCCAACCTTCCTGAAGGAAAGGAAATACAATACCCAACTCCAGCCCCCTCAAACTTTCCTGTATCACTTAAAAAGAGAAAGAAGGCTGAGAAGCAGTTGTGAAGGTCATAGTTCAGAGGCACAGGCTCACTAAAAGACTGAGACTTTATCATAGGATTACAGAATGCTTACCACCACATCAATCAGGCTCCTGTATGATAACAAGGGCTTTCAGTTGAAAGAACTGCAAAGCTCAGACCCTATTTAAGAAGCAGTCTTGGGCGCCTGGGTGGTTCAGTTGGTTGAGCAACTGCCTTTGGCTCAGGTCATGATCCTGGAGTCCCAGGATCTAGTCCCACATCGAGCTCCCTGCTCGGCAGGGAGTCTGCTTCTCCTCCTTACCTCCCTACTCTCATGCTCTCTCTCTCTCAAATAAATAAATAAAATCTTTTAAAAAAAAAAAGAAGCAGTTTCTAGGAAAACACAAAGAAAACAGTGGAGACATAAATGAGTACATTATAGGATGTTTTAGCCTCTTACACCTACAACTATAGCAAACACTAAACCCAGCCTAATAATATAAACATAAAATCTCACACTAAAAACATTTACCTCAGTTCCTCTTACCTGATACGTAATATGTGGTTTTCAAAAACAACAAAAAGCTACCAAAAAAAAAGTTGAAAAGTGAAAAAAAGAAAAAAGCCTAACACTGCCCCCCAACCAAAAAAACCCAAAGAAACAAAAACCCAAAGAACACAGTCTGAAGGGACAGAGCACACATCAGAACCATATTCAGATATGGCAGATATTTTGGAATGATCAAACTGGGAATGCATGCAAAATAACTATGTTTAATAAGTTAAGGAATCCAATGGGAAAAATGAACAATATATATCAGCAGATGGGTAATATAAACAGAGAGATGGAAACTCTAAGAAAGAATCAAAAGAAAATGCTAGAAATAAAAACACAGTAACAGTAATAGAAATAGAGATGCTTTTCATGGGCTCATCAGTAGACTGGACAGAGGTATAAAAAAGTTGGTGATCTTGAAGATATATTGATAGAAATCTCTTAAACTAAAATGTAAAGAGGAAAAGTTCTGAAAAATGGAATAAAATATGAAATTCCCAAAGAATAATTACAAAAAGAGCAAGATACATGTAATTCAAATACCAAAATGAGAAGAAAGGAATAATTAGAAATATATAAAGTATTAGAGTTGAGAATTTTCCAAAGTTAATGAAAGACTCCAAACCACAGATTATAGGAAGCTCAGAGAACACTAAGAATGAATACTAAAAATGGACACCTTGATATATCATATTCTTACTGCAAGGAATCAAAACAAAGAGAAAATTTTGAAATGATCCAGAGGAAATAAAAGTACCTATACAAGAACAAGAATAAGAAAGATATCAGAT
Source organism: Mustela nigripes (assembly GCF_022355385.1). Lineage (NCBI taxonomy): Eukaryota > Metazoa > Chordata > Mammalia > Carnivora > Mustelidae > Mustela > Mustela nigripes. The sequence continues at coordinate 41,674,681 of NC_081575.1, forward strand.
TTATCTTTAGAAACCATGCAAGCAAGTAGAGTGAAATATTAAAAGTGTTGAAAAAAAAACAACACCGACCTAAAATTCTGTATCTATCTAAATTACTCATCAAATGTGAAGAAGAAATAGAGTTTCTCAGACAAATAAAAACTGAGAGAACTTTTGCCAGTAAACCTGTCTTGCAAGCAGTGTTAAAAGTTCTTCAGAAAGGGGCGCCTGTGTGGCTCAGTGGGCTAAAGCCTCTACCTTTGGCTCAGGTCATGATCTCAGGGTCCTGGGATCAAGCCCTGAATCAGGCTCTCTGCTCAGCAGGGAGCCTGCTTCCTCCTCTCTCTGTCTACTTGTGATCTCTCTCTGTGTCAAATAAAAGTTCTTCAGAAAAACTGAAAATGATATAGGTCAGAAATTTGGATCTATATAATGAAAGAAGTATTAAAGAAGAAATTAATGAAGATAAAGTATTTTATTTCTTCTATTCATGATTTATCTAACATGTCACAGTTTGCTTAGAACAATAATAACTGTTATAGGAAAAACAAGTTCTAAGGATCTATTATATAGCATGGTGGGGACTATACTTAATAATATGGTATTGCATATGTGGAAGTAGCTGAGAGTAGATCTTAGACTTTCTTACCACATTAAAAAAAAAAGAATTAATTATGTTAACTGTGTGAGCTGATGGATGTGTTAATTTTCTTGATCTGGTAATCATTCTACAAGATATATGTATATCATATCATCACTTGTACACTTTAAACAACACAATTATATTTGTGAATAATTTTTAACAAAGTTAAAATGTGAAAAACAATACAATTGATATATTTGGTGATCATAGTTTAGGGATAAGTGAAATTAATGACAGTTACAAGGTACTTGCACTACATGTGAATAAGTATAGTATTATTTATAAGTGAATTTAGATTAGTTGTATATTGCAAACTGTAGGCCTACCACTAAAATTTTTTAAGAGTACAGCTGATATGCTAAGAGAGAAGAGAAAATAAAAGCCCATAAAATGCTCAATTAAAACCAGAGCAGCCACAAAAAGAAAATTAAGAAAATAATGCCATCCATTGGCAACAAAAATAATAAAGTACTTAGGAATAAACTTAACCAAAGAGGTGAATGAATGTGTATAGTGAAAATTATAAAATGTTGATGAAAGAAATTAAAGAAAGCACAGATAAATGGAAAGACATCCTGTGTTCATATACTGGAAGAATTAATATTGCTAAAATGTATAAACAATCCAGAGTGATCTATAGATTCAGTTGTAACCCTTATCAAAATCCTAATGGCATTCTTTTATAGAAATAGTAAAAGTACCTTAAGATATACAGAACCATGAAAGACCCCAAATAGCTAAAACAATCTTGAACAGTAAGAACAAAGCTGGAGGGATCACACTTCCTTATTTCAAATTATATCATAAAGATACAGTTACCAAAACAGTATGATTTAGTATAAAAATAGATATACAGACAAAACCGTATAGAGCACCGAGAAATAAATCCACAACCTATAGTCAACAGATCTTCAGAAATCCTGTACGCAGTGGGGAAAGGATGGTCTCTTCAGTAAGTAGTATTGGAAAAACTTCATATCTACATATAGAAGAATAAAACTGGACCCTTATCTCATATTGTATACAAAAATCAATCCAAAAAGGATTAAATACAAACATAAAATCTGAAACCATAAAACTACTAGAAGAAAACATAGGGAAAATTTTCTGACATTGATTTAGGCAATGATTTTTTAAATATATGATACCAAAAGCATGGGCAAGAAAAGCAAAAGAAACGAAAAAGAATCATAAATGCACCAAACTAAAAAGCTAAAATACCATATGGTCTCACTTACATGTGGAATCTAAAAAAAGAGGAAAAACCCACAAGCTCGTAGATACAAACACCAAATTGGTGGAGAGGCACGGGATTGAAGTGTGGGCAAAATGAGTGAAGGGAATTAAAAGATACAAATTTCCAATTACAAAATACATAAGTGATGGGGAGGAATTGTACAGCACTACAACCATAGTTATCAGTACTGCATTATACATTTGAAAGTTGTTAGTAGCATAAATCTTAAAATTGCTCATTATAAGAAAAAATCTGTAACTATGTGTGGCGACAAATGTATCTAGACTTCTTGTGGTGATCATTTTGCAATATATACAAATATAAAATCATTATGTTGTACATCTGAAACTAATTTAATGTATGTCAATCATATTTCTATCAAAAAAGAGAGTGGAAGGGGCGCCTGAGTGGCTCAGTTAGTTAAGCATCTAACTCTTGATTTCAGCTTAGGTCATGATCTTATGGTTGTGAGATCGAGCCCCATGTTGGGCTATGCACTGCGTGTGGAGCCTGCTTAAAAATCTCTATCCCTCCCTTCTTTCCCCTTCTGGCCTCCCCCCATCTGCCACTCTTTCTCTGGAAGAAAAAAGAAAAATAAAGAAAAAAAAAGAGAGGAAAGGTAACTTAAGGAATAGGAGAAAATATTTGCAAACTATGTATCTGATAAGGGGTTAAAATCCAAAACATATAAGGAACTCTTAGAACTCAATATAAAAACAAAACAAAACAAATAACCTTATTAAAAGTGGGCAAAGGACCTGAATAAATATTTCTCCAAAGAAGACCTATAAATGGCCAATGGGTATATAGAAAGTTGCTCAAATTCACTATCATCAGGGAAATGCAAATCAAAATCACAATGAGATATCATCTTCCACCTATTAGAATGGCTATTATCAGAAAGACAAAAGGTAAAAATTGTTAACCAGGATATGGATAAAAGGGAAACCTGTATACTGTCTGTTGCTGTGGACAACAATCCAGATATTCCTCAAAAAATAAAAATAGAATTACCATATGACCCAGCAATTCCACTTCTGGGTATATATGCAAAGGAAAATCTCAGATATTTTCACTCTCATGTTCATTGAAGCATTATATAATAGCCAAGATATGGAAATAACCTGTGTCCATCAATGGAATAATGGTTTAAAAAATGTTTACATATACAATAAAATATTATTCTGTCTTAAAAAATAAGGAAACCTTGCCATTTGCAACAACATAAGGGAGCCTGAAGAATATTTTGCAAAGTGAAATAAGTCAGAAAATGAAATATATTATAAGATATGATATCACTTATATGTGGAATCTAAAAATGCCAAACTCATAGCAACAGAATAAATGATGGTTTTCAGGAGCTGGAGGAAGAAATAGGTAAATGCTGGTAATTCAGTTATATAAGGAATAAATTCTAGAGACCTAATGTACAGCATGATGACTATAGTTAGTAATAAATGTACTGTATACTTGAGATGTGCTGGGAGAGTAAATCTCAAGTGCTTTCACCATAAACACAAAAAAAAATTGTAACTATTCATGGTGGTAGATAAGTTAATTAGCTTGATTATGGTTTGGCTTGATTCACAATGTATACATATACCAAAACATTATGTTGTATAAATTAAATACACACAATTTTTATATTTATACCTCAACAAAGCCAGAAATTTTTTTAAAATCTAGCATGAAATAAAGTGAAGAGATTTGATTCTTCCAAAATAAAATAAAATACATAAAATAAAATAAAGTATCTAATCCTGATTACTTTTCATCCTAAATCACCCCTTAAACCAAATTGAACCCTCTTGTGATGTCTGGGTATCTTGCACTGTCTCTGGGTTGTTATTATTATGAGTATGAGTAATCATTGCCAAGGAATGATGATTGAGAATATCAAGAATAGGAGTATGTTTTTAAAACAAATTCTTTCGTTAATGTCATTTTTAAAGTACCTGTTAAAGCCTTATTAGCGACCAGGATCAAACCCATAGTCTGACAAAATCAGATTTATTGAATGAATGCATTAAGGATGGGACACTTCAAAGTAACTGTGGGTCATTCCTCAAATGAAGGCAGGAAGAAAGCATCTTTTGTAATGTTTGGATTTCCACTGAAAGATTCCGAGTAGAGTCTAGGGAAGCCCTGATAAATTCTGGATGGGTTGGGATCTTTAAGGCTGGATTGAGAGAAGATAGGATTGACTAGGTGGTGAAAACTGTCTTGAGGCAAGGATTGCTTAGCAATAGGGTATTCGCTGTAATATATGAAAATAGCAAAGTAGGTCTGAGACATCACCAGTAAGAAAGCAGTAGTCACTCAAAGGAGGTGAGAGTTGTTATGGCATTTACAGTTTCTGCATGACCTTGGGAGAAACAGTGTTTCTGTTAACTTTGCAGCTGGCTTTATCAGTCTGCTCTTGATTGATAGCAGGGCTGCTTATTCTCAGTCCAGACTGATTTTCACTCTTTGAGTCCCAGGCAAGTTTTGACTCTACATCCTAAATGTGGAGTACAACAAGCCATTCTGGGCAACTGAGGATTACTAATAGTTATGTTTTGATGAATTTAGTCTAGTTTCACTGGAACTGTGAGCAAAATGCCCCAGGACAGCTCTTGCCAGTCTCTAAACCCATTTTTTTAATTCTATAAAATAAACTGATACTATTTATCTCAGATGGCTATCATGAAAATCCCAATGTAATTAAGGATGCCAAAATGCTTTTGTACTTTAGTGTGGAGTTAAAAAGCATGAAGAGGATTTATTATTATTAACATTATTATTTGATAATTATAGATACTTGTCCAAAGTAGTTTATTTTATATTTGATATTGGACATCTGGAGTCTGCGCAGTAAAAAAAAGAGACACAAGTATGTGTTAGGTAGGCTTTAAATATAAGCATAGGTCAAGGCTAAGATTCACTATGGAACTAGAATGTGAAGAGTAGAGTCATCACTCCTCCAAAATTCATCCTTCAGATAACTGGCAATTAAGACTTAGGTAAAACTATGCTGCTTATAAAGCTTACTTTTCCACTGAAGCCCACTCATGACTTACAAAATCTACATTCACATATAGGTCATAAGATATGAAACTTATTTAAATAAAAGGCAAATTGATGGATCAGTGTTCCTTCTTCCAATGAGATGAGCTGAGAATGGAGGAAAGAAGAGATGATGTGTGTGTTTGTGTGTGTGTGTGTGTCTGTGTGTGTGTGTGTGTCTGTGTGTATTAGCTCAATCTGAGGATGGCCAGAGTAGATGGGGTGTTTCAAGGCACTGAAAAATTATGGTGGAAAGTTGCCAAAACAGAGCATATCATTTGCCGTGGGCTGCCTAGGACTTCAGTAGTTTATACTTGGGGGACAAACTACATACTCACAGCTCTGTATTTTTTAATTGATTAGTTATTGAAAGGTTACTTGGAGTCTTTAATATAGGCTCACTTTATTTCAAGAATAAAATCTTTTCATACCTGTACCACATTCCCTTCTTTGTTAAGAGCATTTTACTTATTCAAGGAAAGCATGTTAAGGTAAAGAGATGGAAACAGAAGGCTAGAAAGTGGTGGAAGTAAGACTGAAACCAAAGTACATACACAACTTGTATGGACAATCCCTTCAGGAATTGAAAGTAAATAAAATGATTTGCATTTTATGAAGCTTGTTTGCAAAACTTCAAGATAAATTGAATATGTTTTTCAGCTCAAGAATTATCAACATTTGGTAAACATTTTGTGGTATTGCCTAAGGGGGGGAAAACATCAGATGTTAATAGAAAGATTTTAAAGTGACATTCATAATAAAAAATTACTCTCCAGTCAGGCAAAGCAATTGCGTTGAAATTCATGCAGTCTCCTTTTACGATCAGATGCAATTAATAATCTTTCAGGCAAGCTTAGAAACTATTTTTATTGTTGCTGTTTAATGGGATGAGTTCAATTTCTCTGACATTTTTTATTAGCAATGTGGAATACATACCTCACTAGCAAATTATTATTAGTTTTTTAATTCTCAAGACTCTGCTAATATTAATTAAAAGGAAGTTCTGTAAAGACATGGAACTGGATTGCCCTTTTGAGAATCCTCACACCCAATGACTACTACTCCATTTCATGAACTCTCTTATGCCACTTTGCAAACTTTTCCCATTAACCTTTAACAGAGGGATAGAAATTAGGATGTCCTTCCCGAATGATGATTTCCAGTGGGTCTCTTCCCAATGATTATTTGACTTCTCTGAATAGACATGGTAGAGCCTATAGAGAGCAGCTTGTTGTATTGACTTTTAACTGGTAGGGAAAAGAAAAAAAAACCTAAACTTGCACAATTGCAGCTTATGCAACTACACATACCAATTTCCTTTAATATGCCTACACATGACATCTTCTGGGGTCATTGGAAAATCTGGGATGCAGTTGTATGGGATAGGGTGGCAGTTGTGAATGAATACTACATTTGGATTCAGATTTCCTTCAGGTTCAGTCTCTTGGTAACATCAGAGAACTGGGCGGGGGTGGGGGGGAGGGGCTATGCTGATATCTGCTAAAGGGCGATAAAGGAGAATTGGTATGCTCAGAGTGGAGTCTGGGTGTTGTGACAGTATAGGTGTAGTTCAGGAGTGGGAGGGAGCCAGTGTGGTAAAAGTACTGGGGGTGGGGGGGAGTAACCCAGAGAGCAAACAAATGATAATTCCAAAACCCTCCTCAGGATTTGATCAAATATGCTACTCAAGCAAGCTGCAGGGGGACTGCTTTGTACAGAAATTGCATTTACTGTAGTCTGAGTGGCATAATTTCATTAAGCCTTTGGTAAATCTCCAAGCTTTTTCCCTGAGTAGGTTCTCCCCTCCCCCGAAGTTCTCTATTCTTCAGGGGCAATAGTAAGAGGAAAAAAAGTTGCAACATGTATTTCTAAGATCAAGCCACTGCCCAGGAAACTGAGAACATAAGCAGTGTGGCCCATCCTCCTGCCAGATACAGTGCATCTGTGGCAGGTTCTCCACAAGTCACCTGCTTGGGAGCAATTTATTTACATCTCCACTTCTTAGATCTATGCGGCGGTGCACTTCCTGACATGCATGCACAACATAAGATCCATTATTCAATTAAAATATGAAGCAAATGCAATACCCTGAGGGAGAGCCATGCATCCAGAAGGAAATTTTCTTTCCAGAAATGCTTTCCAGAGGAATCCTCAACTTAACATCTTCAGCATTCTACCATAAGAACTGTTCTCTTTAGGGAAAATGTGTGGGCTATGAAAGAATGCAGATCTTCTCTTGGTTGAACTAGTGATATGATTAGCATTTTTTAAAATTAAACTACCAGATTTGTTCCAATCTACCATGCTGTGTAAAAATCCTATATATTTTCTTTTGAAGACATTGGCTTTGAAGGTTAGAAGACAGAATCTAGTAAGTAACTACTATGTTAGCATAAATGGCTATATCCTGAAGGAATTCCTGCACCCACACAATCTCTCAAATAGATCAAGATCATATAATTAATATTACAAAATGGCTGACTATGTGTTTATATCGGCTAGGAATCCCTGCCTCTTTGTTTACACTTCTTTGAGGATGTCTCTAGTTAACTAGAAGGGATTTTATAAAATTTTCTAAACAAGTTCCATGTTACTTTCCTCCACTGCAAATATAGGTATGTATATTTTTCTGTGGGGAGGGTTGGGGAGAGTGGAGAAAGAGGATGTAACAAAATCAAATCAACAATGACATTTTGCAAGTCCTGAAATGTTGACTTTCTATGGTACTAAATGTTGGTTCATTTGTACCTAATAAAGTAGTTTAGACTACTGAACAGTTTCATATATGTATGGTTTGTCTCTCACCATTCTAACCATTTGCTGCTAGAGACTGGCTGTAGTGCCTGGCTTTTCTTTTATAAAATGGTATAACCACTTTGGAATATAGTTTGGCAGATTCTTAAAAAGTTAAATAATGCTAGAGGGAAAAAAAACAGTAGGAAAAAGTTAATGAAATTTGAATAAAATATGGACTTCAGTTAATGATAACATATCAATTTTGGTTCACTAATTGTAATAAATGTACCATAGTAACTTAAGGTATTAATAAGAGTGAAATAGGTCAAACAGAGAAAGTCACTTATCATATGGTTTCACTTACTTTTGGAGCATAAGGAATAACACAGAGGACATTAGTAGAAGGAAAGCAAAAGTGAATGGGGGAAATCAGAGGGGGAGACCAACCATGAGAGACTGTGGACTCTGAGAAACAAACTGGGGGTTTTAGAGGGGAGGGGCATGGGGGGATAGGGGAGCCTGGTGGTGGGTATGAAGGAGGGCACTTATTGCATGGAACACTGAGTGTGGTGCATAAACAATGAATCTGGGAAAACTGAAGAAAAATAACAGGGAAAACTAAGTATGGGGTATGTAGGAACTCTCTATACTATCTGCTGTGGATTCAATAATTGTAGCTCTTCCCCAAACAAATATTCATATATTGAAATTTTAACTTTCAGTGTGATGGCATTGAAAGGTGGGGCTTTTGGGGAGGTGATTAGTTCATGAGAGAGGAGCCCTAATGAATGGGATTAGTGCCCTTACAAAAGAAACTCTGGAGAGCTTTCTCACCTTTTCCATCATGTGAGGACATGTGAAGGTATAGCAAGAAGATGACCATCTATGAATGAGGAAGTAGGCCCACATCAAGCACTAAATCGGCTGGCACCTTGGTCTTGGAATTTCCAGTCTCAAGGACCATAAGAAATAAATATTTGTTGTTTAAGCCACTTAGTCTGTGGAATTTTTGTTATAACAGCCCAAGCAAACCAAGACCTTATCTTCACAATTTTTCTGTAAATCTAAAGTTATTCTAAAAATTATTTTTAAAAAAGAGCTAAACAATGAACTAATAAAGTTAAATCTATACTTACTATAATTCAGTCACTCCAAGTCTTGGTATTTATTCAAGAAGGAAATATATGGGCATGCAAAGATGCATAATTGAATGTTCATAGCAGCTTTATCTGGAATAGCGCCTAAACTGCAAACAACCCAAATAGCCTTCGACAAGTGACCAGACTGTTTATATCCATATAATGGAATACTACTCCGCAATAAAAAGAATGAGCTATTGTTACATTTAACAAGATGGATGAATCTCAAAATAATTGTGTTAACTGAAATAATCCAGACTATAAAAAGCACATACTGCATTATTATATTTATATACAATTCTAGGGAATGCAAACATTTATAGAGACAGATCAGTGTTGTGGAAGTAGGGCAGGAGGGAGGGATTACAAAAGAGAAACTTGTGGGCAACTTCTATGTTCATTATTTTGATTATAGTGATAGTTTCATAGGTGTATACACATATCAACCCTTACAGATTGTATGCTTTAAATTTTGTGCTGTTTACTGTATGTCAATTATATCCCCATTAAATCTGTTTATTTAGAATAGTCCAGTCATACACAAAAGAGATAATTATCTTAGGTTCATGTGACTACTACCCTTTATCATTAAACATAGTTCTGAGCTTTTTGGTAGTAGAAATTTTGCTGTGTACCTACCACTTGTCCTTTGGGGATCAGTTTCTTTTTTGAAAAAATGAAGAGTAATCCATAAAGTCTTTTATAGGAAAATACATTTAGAATAATCCTAAATATGTATCTTCTAAAATAATTTAAAAGAAACTCAGTTGCATAATTTCATAAATCTTAAAACTTGAAATATATTTGCTAATAAACTGTTAGAAATTAGGACACATAAACTTTAAATGTGACTACATCAAAAACTAATGATGTACCATATGGTGACCAATGTAACATAATAAAAACATTTAAAAATTAAAAAAAAACTTTAAATGGGAATTAAGAGCCAAGAATTATTTATAAATAGTATATTGTTTATTTTTCTGAACATCTGTTGTGAGCCAGGCAATTGACTGGAAGTTTTTTTGAATGGTTTAAGATATAATTTACATACCATGTAATTCATCCACTTAAAATGTCCAATTCACTTTACAATTTTTAGTGTATTCTCAGATATGTGCAACAATGGCCTCAGTCAGTTTTGTAACATTTTTATCACTTCAAAATGAAGATTCAGACTATTTAATGGATACAGGATTTTGGGGTGATGAAAATTTTCTGGAATTACAGAGGTTGTGGTTGCACAACATTGTGAATGAACTAAATGTCACTAAATTTTACACTTAAAAACAGTGCATTTATGTTATATTATTTCCACCTCACCCCCCACAAAAATCACCCGTAAACTCTAAGTATTTACCCATATTTCTCCATCCTTACAGCCCTAAGCAACCACTAATCTACGTTCTGGCTTTATAGATTTGCCTATTCTAGACATTTCATATAAATGAAAGCATATAATATGTAGGGTATTTTTCCCCTACCGGCTTCATTCACTGAGTATGTTTTCAAGGTTCATCCATGTTGTAGTGTATATCAGTACTTTATTCACTCTTTTTTATGACTGAATATTTCATTGTATGAATATACCACATTTTATTTATCCATTCATCAGTTGATAGACATTTAGGTTATTTCTACATTTTGTCTATTATGAATAATGCTGCAATGAACACTTGTGTACAAGTTTTTGTGTGCATGTATGTTTTGATTTTTCTTGGTTATATACCTAGGAGAATTGCTGATAACTATACACTTAATGATTTGAGGAACTGTCAGACTCTTATCCAAAGTGGCTCCACCATTTTACGCTCCTACCAGCAGCGTTTGAGTATTTCAATTTCTCCACATTCAAGCCTACACTAGTTATAATCTTTCTGATTATAACCAGCCTAGTGAGTATAAAGAGTTATCATAGAGTTATTATTTGCATTTCCCCAATGACAAATGACTAATTCAAGTACCTTTCATGTACTTTTTCCTAGAAATGAGCTCATATAGTCAATATTTTGCATAGGCTCTCAGACAGTTCATGGATCCTCAAAATTATGATCTTCTGAGTTGGAGTTACTGGGTGGACACGTGAAGAGAAACTGTCACAGTAGTTAGAATAAATTATATTTAATCATAGAAAATAATATAAAGTAAACTTGTTTCTTTTGCACTGCTATGTATTTAATAAAAAAGTGAAAGAGTACATTATAGCATTAGTTGCACTGAAATATTGGATTGGATTTCACTACAAGATTCTTAATGGGGGGTGGAGGTAGAAGGGTCCTAACTCTTACTGGAATGAAAAATGTACACTATATATCACCACATCTGAAATCAAAGGGCAACCCCATAGTCTGAGTGAGGAAAATAATAGTAGGAATTTCGTACTCACAGTCTAAGGTATTCTTTATTTGTAAAATTACATTGTATTAAGTAGGATGAGAAAACCAATAGAATAGATGTCTATGTATCAGGGAGGTATCTGTAACAAGAGAGTGAAAAGATGTTGGGTGATGCTAATTTGAAAGTCACTTTCAGGATGAACACTGGGGAAAATAAACACTATTCAGCAAGAGTCAGCAGTTATTTTGGCAAGTAGTAGCTTACTACTGTCACTATAGCTTTACACCTATGACATATGGAAGCTGTCTGTTCTAGGGAGTAAATAAGCATTGCACAGTGGTCTGAGGAGTCCCCTAAAAAGTACAGATATTTGTTCTGGCTGGATGGAGTAACAGTGGCCTAAGCTTTGGAAACTCAAAGGAATTTGCTTAAGCAGGTTTGAGGGGGTCATTACAATCCATGGTATAGTTTTAGAACCTCAGAATACTTCCTTATAAGGAGCTTACACATTTGCATTTCTTAGGGAAGTCAGCCTCACTATTTCCACCAGATCAGCTTTTAGAAAATGGGATGATTTGGAGTTGCAATTAAAATCCCAGGCAGAAGCTCTTCTAGGATGTTGTGTTTCTTAACTCCAAAGAGAGCAAAGAAAAATAACCAATTCAAGTTCTGTACCTTATTTCACCTTCTCTAATGTGACCTGCTAGTTCTTCAATAAACTTCTCCCCTTTCATCCAGTAGATCATTGGTCCGGACTCTCCACTGAATCCAAAGAATGCTTTGCAAGGGATGTTCAGAGGTTTACCTGAGGATGACAGAGAAAAGGAACTGAATAAATGGCTCCTGGTTATCACTGGGAGACAGAAAAAGACTATTTAACATCCAAATGAAAGCTCAGAAGTGACTAATTTTCAACTCTTCTTCCAATCGTCTTATCACTGAATATAAGAAAAAAAAATTAGTCACAAGAGCTTCTGGGAAATTTAAGAATTAAGATGTTATTAAAATGAAAAATTAAAGAAAAATAATCAGTTTTAAGAACTGCTTATTTTTACTACCTCCCTTCTAGGAACTAACAGGAAGAAATCAAATGGAAAGAATTCTCCTTTCTTTTTCTTTTCTTTTTTTAAGATTTTACTTATTTATTTGACCTAGAGAGGCACAGCAAGAGAGGGAACACAAGCAGGGGGAGTGGGAGAGGGAGAAGCAGGCTTCCCATTGAGCAAGGAGCCCAATGTGGGACTCGATTCCAGGACCCTGGGATCATGACCTGAGCCGAAGGGAGCTGCTTAACGACTGAGCCACCAAAGCGCCCCTTTATTTTTCTTTTTTGAGACTATTAATTACTGATTACTTGGACTTTCCTTTGAAGTTAACATTAATCAAAGCAATGTTAATTTTTCTTGGTGAGAAAATAATAGACTATCCACTATTATTAAGATTGGATTGGGAAAATTTGTTTATTCTGATTGTCGTTCTAAGAAAAATTGAATAATGCAAATCAAAGAAATACTTTTTAACTAAAAATATTTATAGGGTGTCGGGGTGGCTCAGTCAGTTGAGCGTCTGCCTTCAGGTCAATTCATGATACCAGAATCCTGGAATGGAGTCCCGTGTGGGGCTCCTTGCTCAGCAGGGAGCCTGCTTCTCCCTCTGCCTTTGGGGCCCTCTGCTTGTGCTCTGTCTCTCTTTCTCTGACAAATAAATAAAATTTTTAAAAAATATTTATAAAAAGTTACATGCAGGGAAAACAGTCTAAACATGCCTTTTATATTCTTGGAGTTATTTATAGTATTTAAACAATTCTAGGCAATACTGCAGCATTTTTTATTATTCATCTTTGTGATTATAGCTAAAAACTTTGTTTTAATTAAAAATTTTATCATCAAATATATAAGACATTATTTTTGCAGACATTGATTTTATTTTCTTCTTGCAAAGTAGATTAATAAGAAAAGAATAGTGTAAAGAACACAGTCTAGACAATTCTGACAAAGGAATTCTCAATTCATAAGTCATAATGTAGCCTATCTTTTTCTCTATAATGTGCATTTTTTGCCCTCATTGAAGCACCAGATAAAGAAATTTAAATCATATTTTTCCTTGTAAAGTACATGATTTGTTCCCATAATCACTCTGAGCTGTAGAAAAATTTTCCGTTCTATTCTTAAGTTGATCTAAAACTTCTATTGCCTAAGAACAATTACTTTCTGGGAACACTTTCTATTTAATTACCATAACTAGCTAATGGCTTTCTTTGAGGACCATTTCATGAAGAAGCAATTTTAATGGGAGTTAGGTTCTACATTAAGACAAAGTAGAAATTCAAAGAACCTCACAACAAGCTGGATGATAGGCTGGGCTTAACCATAATAAGTGAATTATATATTGATCTTTCTATAGTGAAAATTTATATCTCAGCAAAATGAAATGCTGTGGACCTTTAGGGTCATTCAATTATGTCAAAACCTTTGGTGTCAGTAGTCTGTCATATATATCTAACACAAATCTGAAACAAGGTTATTCATTGTTGCTATGAACATATGCTCTGTGATATAAGCTTATTTAAATGAAATGCAATAAAATGAAAGGTAGTCTACTGGGAATGTGCACAGGAGATTTGGATCCTGGTTTTGGTTCTATCATGAAAAGCAGATTATCTGGCACCAGGCAGATTACCTAATGTTTTATAAACTAAATTTTATACATGTAATTAGGATGGTAATATTTGGAAAGCTCAGATAAAACAGTGTTTACAAAAGTATTTGGTGAATTCAAAAGTCCTATCCAAAACACACACACACACACACTCACACCCCCCACACACAGAGCGCCACAACCAACAACCACCACAAAAAAAGCAACAACAACAAAACAAACCCACAAAAATCCCATCCAAATTTAACATGGTGGTGTTTTCCTTATGAAGCTTGGTCTTCAAGAAGCTAAATGTGAAGAATAGTCTGATGTGGATGATGGGATAGATAAGTATTAATTTTGGCTCTGCCAATTTCATGTCCTTTTTACCTTTATGCACTTCTATGTGGTAACAGCCTTCTCTTATCCATGCTATAGAAATATCTCCTGGATTCTAAAGTAGGTGTGATTTATCCAAGCAGATGCTTTGTTCTCTAAACTTGAAAATAGGGTATTTTCTGTGTCTTACTGCTCATTTCCATGAAATTGAAGGTATTACTGGACATCAAATCATATGGCAGAAAATCCAGAGACTGTGACAAAAAACTATAAATAATCCCATTTGCTAAAACTACCAGTATATACATTTAAGCACATAAATTCTGGTTGTTATTCTTTTAGGCTATGTTGAAAAATATATCAAATAAAAAACCTTGTAGCAATTCCTAGCATGTGGGTGCTAAGGTCTGGTTTGATTTTAATGAAGAAAGACAATGATAGTAATGTTCAAAAAGGGACTTCCTTAAGGTGGTCTATCAAAAATGACAGACTCTGGGGGAGGAGTCAAGATGGCAGAGAAGTAGCAGGCTGAGATGACATCATGCAGCAGGAGATCAGCTAGATAGTTTATCAAACCATTCTGAACACCTACAAATCCAACAGGAGATGGAAGAGAAGAAGAGCAGCAATTCTAGAAACAGAAAATCTACCACTTTCTGAAAGGTAGGACCAGCAGAGGAGTGACTCCAAAGAGACAGGAAGATAGACCACGGGGGGTGGGGCTGGTTTCCGGCAAGTGGTAGAGCAGCAGAGCACAAAATCAAAACTTTTAAAAGTCTGCTCCACTGAGGGACATCTCTCCAGAGGCTAAGCTGGGGTGACACCCACGTGGGGACAGTGTGGTCTCAGGTCCTGTGGGGTCACAGAAGGATTGGGGGTGTCTAAGTGTCGCAGGGCTTGCAGGTATTAGAGGGGGAAGCCAGCTACACAGATGGAGCCGAGGAGTGAGCTCTCAATGGGATCCCTTAAATTATGATTCGTGGCACAGACAACTGCACTTTGAGAAGGGACCCCACAAGATCAGGGGAGATGCCCCTGGAAGAGTGCAGGGATCTGCTGTGTTTGGAGACTCCAGGTGGGGCTGTGTGCCAAAGACAGAGATGTTTGGTCACAGGCTGGGTGAGCTCAGAGTGTAGCTGGGGACCAGGGAGACGGGAGTGATTGAGCGCTTTTCTCTGAGGCTGCACTGAGGAGTGGGGCCCCGAGTTCTTGGCTCCTCCTGGCCAGAGATTTGGAGGCCGCCATTTTCATTCCCATCCTCTGGAACTCTACAGAGAACATTCGGGGAACAAAAGCTCCTGAAAGTGAACCTGAGCGGATTCTTAGCCCACCCCTGGGAAGGGTGGTGCAATTCCACCTTGGGCAAAGACACTTGAGAGTCACTACAACAGGCCCTTTCCCCAGAAGATCAGCAAGAAATCCAGCCAAGACCAAGTTCACGTACCAAGGAGAACAGCAGAATTCCAGTGGAGGAGAAAGCAAAGCATGGAATTCATGGCTTTCTCCCCATGATTCTTTAGACTTGCAAAGTTAGTTTTTTTTATTTTATTTTTTTCTTATGCTATTTTTTTTAACTTTTACTCTTCCCTCTTCTAACATTTTTAATGTAGAAGACCAACTGACAGAGAATAAAAAGCTGAGAAAAAGAGAGACAAACAACTACTGGTCCATGAGGGAAGAATACAAGAGGTAAGTGATACCATGAGATGAAACAACATTAGAATAATTGGGATTCCAGAAGAAGAAGAAAGAGAGAGGGGAGCAGAAGGTATATTGGAGAGAATTATTGTAGAGAATTTCTCTAATATGGCAAAGGGAACAAGCATCAAAATATAGGAGGCACAGAGAACCCCCCTCAAAATCAATAAGAATAGTCCACAACCCATCATCTAATAGTAAAACCTACAAGTCTTAGTGACAAAGAGAAAACCCTGAAAGCAGCCTGGGACAAAGAGTCTGTACATACAATGGTAAAAATATTAGATTGGCAGCAGACTTATACACAGAGACCTGGAAGGCCCGAAAGAACTGGCATTATGTATTCAGAGCACTAAATGGGAAAAACATGCAGCCAAGAATACTATATCCAGCTAGGCTATCATTGAAAATAGAAGGAGAGATAAAAACTTCCAGGACAAACAAAAACTGGAGGAATTTGTAAACACCAAACAAGCTCTATAGGAAATATTGAAAGTGGTTCTCTAAGCAAAGAGAGAGCCTAAAAGTAGTAGATCAGAAAGGAACAGAGACAATATACAGTAATAATCAACTTAGAGGCAATGCAATGGCACTAAATTCATATCTCTCAATAGTTACCCTGAATGTAATGGGCTCACTGCCCCAATCAAAAGACACAGGGTATCAGAATGGATAAACAAACAAACAAACAAACAAAAAACCCCATCAATATGCTGTCTACAAGAAACTCGTTTTAGACCCAAAGACACCTCCATATTTAAAGTGAAGGGGTGGAAAACAATGTACCATGTTAATGGACATCAGAAGAAAGCTGGGGTGGGAATTCTAATATCAGATAAGTTAGATTTTAGGCCAAAGACTAATAAGAGATGAGGAAGGATACTATATCATACTCAAAGCGTCTATCTAACAAAAAGATCTAACAATTTTAAATATCTATACCCCTAACATGGGAGCAGCCAACTATATAAATCAATTAATAACAAAATCGAAGGAACACATCAACAATAATACAATAATAGTAGGGGACTTTAACACTCCTCTCACTGAAATGGACAGATCATCCAAGCAAAAGATCAACAAGGAAATAAAGGCCTTAAATGACACACAGGACCATCGCAGATATATTCAGAGCATTCCATCCCAAAGCAACAGAATACACATTCTTCTCTTGTGCACATGGAAAATTCTCCAGAATAGATCACATCCTGGGTCATAAATCAGGTATCAAATATTGGGATTATTCCCTGAATATTTTCAGACCACAATGGTCTGAAGCTAGAACTCAATCACAAGACAAAATTTGGAAAGAACCAAATACATGGAGACTAAATAGCATCCTTCTAAAGAATGAATAGGTCAACCAGGAAATTAAAGAAGAATTTAAAAAATTCATGGAAACAATGATAATAAAAACAAAACGATTCAAATTCTGTGGAACACAGCAAAGGCAGGCCTGATAGGAAGATATATAGCAATACAAGCATTTCTCAAGAAACAAGAAAGGTCTCAAATACATAACCCAACCCTACGCCTAAAGCAGCTGGAGAAAGAACAACAAAGGAAGCCTAAACCCAGTGGGTGGAGAAAGATCAGAGCAGAAATCAATGAAATAGAAACCAAAAAGCAATAGAACAAATCAACAAAACTAGGAGATGGTTCTTTGAAAGAATTAATAAGATTGATGAACCCCTGGCCAGACTTATCAAAAAGAAAAGAGAAAGGACCCAAATAAATAAAATCATGAATGAAAGAGGAGAGATCACAACCAACACCCAAGAAATACAAACAATTATAAGAACATATTATGTGCAACTATACGCCAGCAAATTTGACAATCTGGAAGAAATGGATGCATTCCTAGAGACATATAAACTACCAAAACTGAACCAGGAAGAAATAGAAAACCTGAACAGACCCATCACCAGTAAGGAGATTGAAGCAGTTATCAAAAATCTCCCAACAAAAAAGAGCCCAGGGCCAGATGGCTTCCCAGGGGAATTCTACCAAACATTTCAAGAAGAATTAATTTCTATTTTACTGAAACAGTTCCAAAAAAATAGAAAGGGAAGGGAAACTTCCAAACTCATTTTATAAGGCCTGCATTACCTTGATCCCCAAACAGTCAAGGATCCCATCAAAAAAGAGAATGACAGACCAATATCCTTGATGAACACAGATGCAAAAATTTACACCAAAATATTAGCCAATATGTTCTGACAATACATTAAAAGGATTATTGACCACGACCAAGTGGGATTTATTCTAGGGCTGCAAGGTTTGTTCAACATCTGCAAATCAATCAATGAGATACAATACATTAATAAAAGAAAGAACAAGAACCATATGATACTCTCAATAGATGCTGAAAAAGCATTTGATAAAGTACAGCATCCCTTTATTATCAAAACTTTTTGAAGTGTAGAGTCAGAGGGTACATACCTCAATATCATCAAGGCTATCTATGGAAAACCCAAAGTAAATATCATTCTCAATGGAGAAAAACTGGCAGCTTTTCTGCTAAGATCAGGAACGTGACAGGGATGTCCATCATCACATTTGCTATTCAACATAGTACTAGAAGTCCTAGCCTCAGCAATCAGACAAAAAAAAGAAATTAAAGGCATCCAAATCCGTAAAGAAGAAGTCAAACTGTCACTCTTTGCAGATGATATGATACTATATGAGGAAAACCCAGGAATTCAGTAAAGTGTCAGAAATCAGTTGCATTTCTTTACACCAACAATAGGACAGAAGAAAGAGAAATTAAGGAGTCAATCCCATTTACAATTGCACCCAAAACCATAAGATACCTAGGAATAAACCTATCCAAAGAGGTAAAGAATCTGTACTCAGAAAACTATAAAGTACTCATGAAACAAATTGAGGAAGACACAAAGAAATGGAAAAATGTTCCATGCTCATAGATTGGAAGAACAAATATTGTGAAAATGTCTATGTTACCTAAAGCAATCTACACATTTAATGCAATCCCTATCAAAAGACCATCTGTTTTTTTTTCAGAGAAATGGAAAAAGAAAGCTGGGGTGGGAATATGCCCTATGACCCAAGAAATAATCCTAAAATTTATATGGAACCAGAAAATACCTCAAACAGCCAGATGAATATTGAAAAAGAAAGCCAAAGTTGGTGGCATCACAATTCCAGACTTCAAACTCTATTACAAAGCTGTCATCATCAAGACAGTATGATACTGGCACAAAAACAGACACATAGATCAGTAGAACAGAATAGAAAGCCCAGAAATATACCTTCAACTCTATGGTCAACTAATCTTTGACAAAGCAGGAAAGAATGTCCAATGGAATAAAGACAGTTTCTTCAACAAATGGTGCTGGGAAAATTGGACAGCCACATGCCTAAAAATGGAACTGGACCATTTCCTTACACCACACATGAAAATAGACTAAAAAATGGATGAAGGACCTCAATGTGAGAAAGGAATCCATCAAAATCCTTGAGGAGAACACAGGCAGCAACCTCTTCGACCTCAGCCGCAGCAACATCTTCCTAGGAACATTGCCAAAGGCAAGGGAAGCAAGGGCAAAAATGAACTATTAGG